>NC_142933.1:114912410-114937410 GCF_046866305.1 Octopus bimaculoides | reverse complement strand
CGTATGTGTATATGTATGTGTATATATATGTGTGAAGGCGCATGGCTCAGTAGTTAAATTGTCGAGCTTACAATTGTGAGGTTGTGAGTTCGAATCCCAGACCGGGCTACATGTTGTGTTCCTGAGCAAGACACTTTATTTCACGTTGCTCCAGCTGTAGAAATGAGTTGCAACGTCACAGGTGCCAAGCTGTATCGGCCCCTTTGCTTTTTCCTTGGATAACACTGCTGGTGTGGAGAGAGGAGGCCAGTATGCATGGGTGACTGCTGTTCTTCCATAAACAACCTTGCCCGGACTTGTGCCTGGGAGGGTAACTTTCTAGGTGCAATCCCATGGTCAGTACCAATATCTTTATCATGAGTTTTCAGTGGGTTTTGGATTTTAGCAAGTGGTATTATATACCCTACTGATTCCTCTCACACCTCTTACATCACAGTTTTGTTGATTAACAATTGCTTGGCACATCCCCAGACTCCCTTCTTCCCAGCTGTTTGTTCTACTGTAATGATGCTATTGGTTTCACAATGGTCCTGGAAAAAGAGGTTTAAGCATACTGTATATACCTTATACATTAAGTTCTGGCATGCAATTGGCCAGTAGCTTTTTGCTATGTGGATGGTTCTGCATTTGGGGATCAATTTTGTCTCTACCAGAGCTAACCAGTGTTGTATGCTATTGTTCCCATTGAGACCTTGTTGGTACACATTGATAAGATATGGTCAGTAGAAGGTTAGCTTCTTGTTCCAATATCCAACAATCAAGTCTCTTCCAAGTGCTTTTCTATCCTGGAGATCAGTATTTAAGTATGCATGCATGAATGAATGAAATTTCCAGAATTCGGGGGAACCAGCTCTTTGAATAGTGAAAACACAAGGTCAGGTCAGTGGTAGAGCTATTGTGTACAAACAATGTATAATGACAAATATGTACTGACTAAAGTAAATGTGGATTTGTTCTCCAGTTATGCATACATTCACAAGTGGCTGACTAAATATACAAGTCATGAAGGTCATGCATGAATACACATATTGCACCACTGTCTATAAACTCCAGTTCTAAATGAATTGCAGGTTCTGAATTAAGTGAAGAATAAACAATAACAGATAAAATGTGGTTCACTACAGCTGTGTTTGTTGTTTTTTTTTTTTTGCATGATGTAACACTTCTGTTCATCAATAAAAAACAGTTGTAGTGAACCACAATCCATCTGTTGTTATTGTATATAATATATATATATATATAATCTGAGCCTGAATGTGTTAGGTTTCCATCAGAAGCCAATGAAACTTTAAATCTCATGGAGCCGAATCAGCCTGTTTTAAATAATAATATAACACACACACCCACACGGCGAGTTGGCAGAAACGTTAGCCCGCCGGGCAAAATGCTTAGTAATATTTCGTTTGCCGCTACATTCTGAGTTCAAATTCTGCTGAGGTCAACTTTGCCTTTCATCCTTTTTGGGTCGATTAAATAAGTACCAGTTATGGGGTCAATATAATCGACTTAATCCATTTGATATAATCGACTTAATCTGTTTGTCTGTCCTTGTCTGTCCCCTCTGTGTGTAGCCCCTTGTGGGTAGTAAAGAAATAACACACACACCATGGATGTATATGTACAAATATATATGATTACGTGTGTTTGTGCAAAAGGCATTCAAACATAAAACACATGGCAAGTTAGGAATAGAGTAGATGAGAACTTCTCAAGCTGCACTACAGACAACCCATCTCGGAGCGCAATGATTTTGAATAATTCATACAAGATTGATGGGGATTTATATTCCTGCCACACACAACTTCTCTAGTGCCAGGAACACAGTAAAATTCAACTAGTCTGTACTGTAAAGTGTTTATTTACAGCTCATTCCACTAAAATGCGTATTTATTCAATGAACAGGTGGTCCAGTTGATTGACTGACTGAACACTCATCATGAAAACTGATAGACATCTATCCAGTTAATTCCTAACTGCAAGGTGTTACTGTTTCCATTTTTTATCACTTGATATATTTGATTTCCGTCTTGTCTTAGAATTTGTTATTATTCTTGGTAGTTAAGAATTTGGTATGGCTCTGTGTGGAATCCCATTGAATGGACTGTATTTCTTACCCAAAGGTATACTGATTGTGCACCATAAATTTTGTTAACCATTTTGCATTTGAACTGGCCGATTCTGGCTCATATATTCTACCTGTTTTATGTTTAAACTGGCCAGATCCAGCTTCTGACACCTACCCTGCAATGTCATTCTAAAAATAAATAATCACATCTTTGAAACCTCGAAGTTATGAGATAATACAGGATAGATTTTATAAAATGTGTATGAATAACTATTACATTTGACAAAATAATCTGAATACTAAGGCCTTCAAGTTACTGCAGTCTGTGGAATACGTCATCAGGTTTAAACCTGCCATTCCGTCAAGAAAACCAAAGCTGGTATAGAGCAACATAAAACTATTGTTTAGCATACAAAGTGGGTGAAATTATTTAAACCTTAAACATAACTTATACTTTGGTGGGCTAGATCTTGTAGTATCCATGCTGAGTTTGGTGCATAGAGGATTTATAGCAGCTTAGTGTAAAAATTAACTTGCTCAGCTAAAAGCTTAATAAGTTTCAATTGTAAAACTAAATGTGGGACATAACCAGAACATACTGCTCCTTTACCACCCACATGCACAAGCACGTGGACTATAATAATGTCAGCAGCTATTATCTGGACTTTGATACTTGAATATCGGTTCAAAATCTAGGATGATAACAGCTTAGCAAGGTCAAATTCTTCTGATAAATTTATGCTTATGTAAAACATGGTAGTGTTAGTTGTTATATTTATGTGTATATATATATATATATATATATATATATATATATATATATATATATATATATATATATATATATATATATACATACATACATAAATATAACAACTTTATATATATATACATACATAAATATAACAACTTTATATATATATATCTATATATAATTTTTCATAGAAAACTATGTAATCGTTACCAATATACCAATATATATAATGGATATTAGCATCAAATCTCTCTTAAATTAAAAAATTTAAAACTTTGCATATATATATATATATGTGGCGGGGGGGGGGGTATGTATGTATGTTTGTATATATGTGTGTGTGTATGTATGTGTTTATATATTAGGGACTATATGCATCATCATCCTTTATTATCCATTTTCCATGCTAGCATGGGCTGGAAGATTCGGTAGGCACCAATAACTTGCAGGGCTGCCTCAAGTTCCGTTGTCATTTTTGGTGTGGCTTCCACAGCTGGATGACCTTCCTAATGCCAACCACATTACAGTGTGTACTGTGAGTGTTTTTTAATGCTATTGGGCACTAGTGAAGTTGACAAGTAACTTACAAAACAGGGAAAAGCCCCTGTGACTAAGTGGGATTGGGGAAGTATTTAAGAGGGGAGTTGGTTTTATACGAGAGGTTGAGAAGCCAAGGGACAAACACAGATGTCTTACTATAGAAAAGATACATAGCCACCTTGCATTATATAAGGCTGGGAGTGGCTGAGAAGAAGGTAAGGATGGCAATGATGGGGTGCTTGAGCAAACCTTTAAGGTGCAAAAAGCCCAGCATAAGAGAGGATACAGAAAGTGGATCTGTGGTAGGAGGGATAGTTTCAAAATAGTGTCAAGAAAGAACATGTTTAGAGATGGGGGTAGAGGTGAAAGTAAGGAGTGATAAACAAGGGTGGAGGTGTTGTTGATTGAAGATCCCAGTATGGAGAGAGGGTAGGTACGAGAGGATACATTTGGAAGCAGGGGATTGATGTGCAAGGTGTTGGAGTAGTTAGGAGGGAGATGTGCAGGCACATAAGGGTGGCTGTAATGAGTGAAGCATGATGGTGGATATGAGAGGACATTGTGAATGATAGCAGATATGAGAGCTGTTAAGATGAAGTATGGCAGAAGAGAGGGACAGATAACTGAAAGCACAGAGAAGAGGTGATCAGTGAAAATAGTATATTGTCCTTCTTCTCTTTTGAAGACAGTAGTAAATTATTTTACTGTAAGATTTCTCTTCTGCAGGAAAAAATAATTTATTATTCTATTTTGTAAATTTTTTATAAAAGAAAGCCTAATGCTCTGGTAATGTATAAAACAAGCTCTGGTCAAAATACGTTATGTGTTCCTTTCTTGATTTTAAAAAAGAAACATGTTTTATACATATATAAACATGTTTTTTTTTGTTAGATTTATATCTTATTGATTTACATCATATATGAATCAAATAATGATGTTTGATAAAATCTTCTGTATGGTAAGAAGGCATGGGCATGGCTGTGTGGTAAGAAGTTAGCTTCCCAACCACATGGTTCTGGATTCAATCCCACTGTGTGGTACCTTAGGCAAGTGTCTTCTGCTATAGCCTTGGGCCAGTCAAAGCCTTGTGGGTGAATTTGGTAGAGGGAAGCTGAATGAAGCTCATTGTGTGTGTGTGTGTGTGTGTCTGTCTGTCTGTCTGTTTGTCTCCCACCACTGCTTGACAACTGGTGTTGGTGTGTTTATGTTCCTGTAACTTAGTGGTTCAGCAAAAGACAATGATAGATTAAGTACCAGGCTTAAAAGATAAGTAAATACTAAATTTTATGTTTTCAACTTCTTTAGTTTTTTTTTTTTTAAACGAATACATACCTAATGAACTGTTGCATTGTAAATAAAACAACTCTTTTAAGAATTGGAAAAAGGAATACTCTTTAAATAGATGAACTAATTTAAGAATTCTTTTTAAAATGAATACAAAACTCTGGATTGAAATGGTGAAGTCTAGTCAAGGTTAATCAAGCATTTTTATTTGAAATCAAGTCTGATGTTATTGAGCTTGTAATCTACAGAGAAAATATAGTAAAAAATCATAGATATGAGGTCTGTTCAAAAAGTATCAGGACTGTTGCTACGGGAACAGAGCTAAAGTGTGCAGAGTGAACCCACTTGGCACAGATTGACCTTGAACTCTGTCGTGCATGCACACTAAGTTATAATGCTCTCACTCACTTCCATTGTTTATAGCAGTGCTTGGAAGTAAGGCATGTAGAGTGTGGTTGTCTCAAAAAGAAGAGAGGGTTTCAGCTGTGTAGGATCTCCTTGATTGTGTCAAGGAAGGCAAAGACATTTTGAAAACAGTCATGGCAAAATCAAATCCCATTTAAAGGAACAAGATTTCAATACATTGAGAAAATCCAAGAGAATGTGATGAGGTAGTTGCTTGCTATCCCCCAAAAAGAGCTCCAGAAATGCTTCCATCAATGGAGACAATGCTGGATAAAAGGGTGTGACTTCAGAAGGGGACAACTTTGAAAGAGATTAAATGCCGAATTGATGTGTGGTAGTTTTCTTTTTATAGCCCTATTATTGATACTTTTTGATCAGACTTTGTATATCAAATGGCCATAGAAATTAGGTGATAAGTCTGTAGAGTATAGAACAGAATGATTTCTTACTCTTAGTATCCCAGGGTCCATAGACAATGTGATGCGTAGTCAGAAATATATGTAAATATTCAGGTCAGATGTGTAATGCTGGTTTCAAAGAGCAGGAAAAGGTAAAATTAAAAGGAAAAAAGAAAGGAGATCCATTTATGAATTACTATCTTAAGATTAAAAAACAAAGTTATTTATATGTGATATGTGTCCTGGATTAATTAGATATTTAAATGTGATACACGTACTGAAATAATTAGCAGTAGAAATACACCTGAAATGAACTACTCTGATGGCTTGCTGGATGTTGTCAACAATTTCTGTTACCTAGGTAATTTAATTAGTGCTAATAAAAGCATAGGATGGTGTGGAAGAAATGAAGGGAGATCTGATGGAACAAAGAGACATGGCTATAAATGATGTGAACATGATTGATTAGCTGTATGATGTTAAATTTAATGAAAGCAAAGCATAAGGACAACTAGTATTAAAAGCTTCATTAATTATATACAGAAGAGATGATTGCACTGATATATTCCGAGGTGTCACTTAAGGCAAAATTATATTGATGATTAGATATTAATTATTTCTGATTATTTAATCACTTGCAATTCAAACTATATGTGACATGAGAATTCTCTGCTCTTTCAAATACTTCTTACCAGCTAACGAAAACCAGGATTTGATGAGGCCCTTGTTAGGGGATGGCATGTAGCCTCATACACTGTTGAAGTCAACTACCACAGCTTTTCAGCTAGAACAGTGCACTGCTTCCTTCAGAAGATTGATCTGGAACCCAATCAACTGAAGAAAGCCACCAAGGAGTTTGGCACATAGCAGCTGAAACCAGCTCAAGGTGGTTGTGATTGACAAGAGACCACATGTGAAGATAATTTAGTCCTTGCTGCCACAGTCAGGAGAAGTGTACAGGCTAAGGGGTGAAATGCTTATGAGCCTGAGATACCTGCTAATGATACTGAAAGGTTTCTGAAATTGCAATGGATTCAAAAGAGCTTGCCATACCTCTGAGTCAAGGACATATCTATCTCTCTGGTACTGCTATAAATAATGCATCCAATATGCTGTAAAGTATAAGGTTGTTAAGAACCTTTAGTTTTGCCGTGGATATAATTCCTCTGTAATGTTGTTGCCATAAAAAAAAGCACTCTTTTTTTTTTTAAGGTTGGTATTAGGAAGGGCAATCAGCCATAGAAACCAAGCCAAAAATGAAATGCAAGTGAGATGAAATCCTCTGACCTGTCTAGTTGAGCAGACCCCCTTGAATATGAGCTGACTGACTCTGACCATGGGAAGCCATCCAGTCCAACTAATGTAGCATGGAAAGCAGTAGTAAAATGATGGTGATGATGACAACATATGTGTGTATATGCATAAGTATATATGTATGTGTGTGTGTGTGTGTGTATATATATATATATATATATATATATATATATGTACTAACAGTAATACCTGTCATTGATCGGGTAATTACTTTTACTGTTTCTTGGGTCGAGAAGCTAGAAAAATGAGGATATCATATAGAAGAATAGCTGCAGGTCAAGTGGAACATTACTGTTCATATAGAAAATGCATTGCATGTCATGCACCTGCTTGGTGTTTGTTTTTTGACACTCTTTGTTTTAGTAGATATTGTTTTGATTAGGAATATCAGTAAGTAATAGTGAAATGAAATTACAAATGCTGTGTCAGTGCACAATTCATGTTGTGCCATTGCATAATTTTTTTTGATAGAGAAAAAGCATTGCACATCATGTGTATTTTTGGTGTTCGTTTTTTTGACTTTCTCTTTTTAGTAGACATTTTTTTTTATTAGGAATATCAATAAGTAATATCATCGTCATCATCGTCGTTTAACGTCCACTTTCCATGCTAGCATGGGTTGGACAATTTGACTGAGGACTGGTGAAACCAGATGGCTACACCAGGCTCCAATCTGATTTGGCAGAGTTTCTACAGTTGGATGCCCTTCCTAACGCCAACCACTCAGAGAGTGTAAATACTATTAATTCACCAATAAATTTGCTTCTTCAAAACTAACATGGAAACAAGTTTTCTAACATCAACACAGTCTGTAGAGATATTTTCAGAATTATCAGGAAATGCTGTGTCCTGTCAGTGTTACTGCTGAAATTCCAATGCTCTATTACAAGAATGGAAGGCAAGGCTGCAGTAAGTAATAATCCAATGAATTTACAAATGCTGTGTCTTGTCAGTCAGATTTGGGTTTCCTCATCTTGAATGTGTGTATTATATAAGAGAAAAACATGTAGTAATTGAAGTAGAAAAAGATGGATTTCTTATACGAACTTCTGTTTGTTCTTCAAGTTGCAATCTAACAACTTTTAGTATTTGGCCCTGACTTTTATCAATGCTCATATTAAAACTGAGAAGCTAGAAAGCTGGGTATATCATATAGAAGAATAGCTTTACAGAATCCAGGTGACTGCGATGGCACTGAAAAGCTACAAGTCAAGTGGAACATCCATTTGTCACTGTTCCTTTTGACGTTTGAATAGGTGGTATATCCTGAATGAAGCTAGAAGAATAGCTTTTGGGAATCCAGGTGACTGTGCGATGGTACTGAGAAGGCCACAGGTGAAGTGGAAGACTCATTTGTCATGGTTTCTTTTGACATTTGAATAGGCTGTATGCCCAAGGAGAATTGAGAGATTCAGTTTCAAATCAGGGTGTTTGTGTATATGTGTGGCCTAGTTGCAATCCAGCAACTTTTAGTGTTTGGCCCTGACTTTTATTAATGCTCATGGCAAAAGAAAGTGGGGTAGGAAACTGTAAGGGCTTAAATTTGAATGGGACATTAGATGGTATAACTGGTATGCAAGGAACAAAGACGGTGTCATGTTGAACACAACCAGTGAGAATATTTGCTTCAATGCAGTTCCTCATAGGTTTGTGCACAATTAGTGTTGCCTCCCTTGAACCATTTACTTTCACTTTGTGGGACAAACAAACATACAAATGGACAGAATCTCTCTTTTATATATATAGATGTAAGATATATATATATATATATATGTGTGTGTGTTAAAGGATGATGATATATGCAGTATTTTCCCTTTATTTCAGGAGTACCTGCAAGAGCTTTCTCATCCTTAGTGGATCTTCCAGATACACACAAAATGCTGCAAGAAACATGTCATGGGTTTGCTGAGAAAGAGTTGATGCCAGTAGCTGCTGAAATTGACAAATCAAAGAAGTTCCCAGCAGAGCAGGTTTCTCAATTTATCTCTCCAAATGTTAGATGTAATTTAGTGGGGGGTATTAAATATCAAAACTCCCACACAACTTTGTTTCCCAACATCCCCCTTCTCCCCACCTATGATCACCACCCATTGCTGATCCCTCTACTCTCCCTTTCATGTCTACCCACACACTCTCCATGCCCTCACATATCTACCATAGCAACCCCCTGCCACTCCATTTTCATTCGGAGTTTTCTATGACAGGCTTCTTCCAGTTTCCATCTACCAAATCATCTCACAAGGCTTTGGTCAGCCCAAGGCTATAGTAGAAGATGCCCAAAGTGCCACACGGTGGGACTGAACCCAGAAGCATGTGGTCAGGAAGCAAGATTCTTACCAAACAGCCACACCTGTGCTTGTCTAATTGTAAACAAATATCACCAGCATACAAGTGGTGTTGTTCATTTTCCATTCCTTATGGAAATATGTCCAGCCATTGTGCTATTCAGCTGCAAAAGACGGATAAATATAACTTTGCTTGGAAACAAGTGAGGGTGATCCCAGAGAGAGCATTGGACTTGAAAACAATGATGATGTATATCTATATATATATCTATCTATCTATCTATCTATCTATCTATCTATATATATATATATATATATATATATATATATATATATATATATATATATATATATATATATATTATAAAATATGGTAATTAATCATATATTAATTAATATCGATTAATTACCAGGAGGCTAGCACATTTAAGGAATCAAAGAGATTCAGAAATAGTATCTGCAATCTCAGGGGATTAAGGTACATTTTTATATATAACGTTGACCACTAACGTGGACAATTAATGTGCTAGAAATAGATCACATCTTGTGTCTATTAAGACCTAAATTGTTCTCAACATGAAATATAGCAATTCTGCTATATTTCATGTTGAGAACAATTTAGGTCTTAATAGACACAAGATGTGATCTATTTCTAGCACATTAATTGTCCACGTTAGTGGTCAACGTTATATATAAAAATATATATATATATATATATATATATTTATATAAAGTCCTGGGAGGGTAGAAAAATAGGGTATTTCCAATGCGGCACTCAACCTGAGCTTTATGCTACCTTCATTGTTGGATTTCAGATGAATATCAAAATTTTTCAGGTATAGAAAATTCAGGTTTTACAACAGTAAAACAATTGTGTGGGCTTAACATAGAGTGAAATATAGTCCAAACAAAAAGACAGAGAAAGACTTCAACATGTCTTTAATGATCTTTGATGATATGTAAATTTTCACTTGGAACTTTTGCATGAACTGGTGCTGAAAGCAGAGTTACTACAGAAACAATTGTAACTCATCATTAAAAATGTGTTAACATCTCTTTGTCTTCTTATATGGATTATATATATATATATATATATATATATATATATATCGATAGAAAGGACAATAAAAGAAAGAAAGAGACCTCGATATTATGTAAATAGAAGAATTTATCTGTAAAAATATGTGACACTCAGAGTTTTATCATGGCTACTGAATAAGTGTCACATATTTTTACAGATATATATATATATATATATATATAATGTATGTATGTATATATATATTTGTGTGTGTGTATGCTAACATAGTCATATTTATGTATAATAATTTATCTTTTGACATTCAGATAAAAAAACTAGGGGACCTTGGTCTTTTGGCTATTACTGTACCTTCAGAAGATGGTGGCACTGGATTAGATACTCTTGCTTATGCTATAGCAATGGAAGAGATTAGTCGTGGTTGTGCTACATGTGGAGTTATCATGAGTGTCAATAATGTAAGTTTTCAAAATTCTTCCTTTTTTTTTTTTTGCCTTCTTAAAGATTCTCAAAAAAGCTTATTACTGCAATGTTATAAATATTTCATTATTGTTCACTGAAATCATTAATTTTTTTTTTTTCAGTGCCTAGTTTATTCAGTTAGATTGCATCATATGATGTCATAAATTACAAAAAGGAGTTTGTGAAATCAAGTTAAATCAAGAGGATATACGTACCTTTATGTAAATGTCAGAATAAAATTGGCACTCTGTCAGTTACAACAACTAGGGTTCCAGTTGATCTGATCAACAGAACAGCCTGCTCAAGAAATTAACATGTAATATATTAGTGACTGGGCACTCCACAGACATGCATACCCATAACATAGTTTTCAGGGGGGATTCAGCATGACACAGAATGCGACAAGGCTGACCCTTTGAAATACAGCTGAGTAGACTGGAGCAACATGAAATAAAGTATCTTGTTCAAGGACTCAATGCACTGCTGGGAATCAAGCTCACAACCTTACAATCATGAGCTGAATACCCTAACCCCTGAGCCACACACCTTCAAATGTCAGAATAGTTTAAGCTTGACTAATAACAATCTCATCATTTGTATATTTGATGACATGTTTTGAGCTGTATTGCTGGCACAATATATAAGGTAGCACTGGGAGAGATTATAGCAATGTTAAAGTAGCAGAGTGTAGGCATATGCTATCTACTAGAGGAAAGTTGGAAGTTAACCTTAGTCAAATTTTAAAGGTATGTAACAGTACTGGACCTGGTAAAGTAGTCACACTGCTAACAGAGAAATGGATGATATAAGTAATATAGGTCGTCAAAGTTTTTAACAGAATAATTCATTTTAGGCTGGAAAAGACCCCTTTTCAGATTATTTCAATACCGGAAGGCAGTGATCGCATTATCAAAGCTGCTGAACCCCTCAACCATGGGCCCAACACGAGGCCACACATGTACACAAACAAACACACAAATACACATAATGCACATATATAAATAGTTGCATGAATGTTTGTATAGGATTGTGTAAAAGTGTGTCAAGTTGCTTCCCTTTATGTTAAAAGCTAACTTAGCCATTTACGATATAGAGATCGTTAAAAGAAGAACCGTGGAGGTGCGTGGCTTAGTGGTTAGGGTGTCAGCACCATGATCGTAAGATTGTGGTTTCGATTCCTGGACCGGGCGACGCGTTGTGTACTTGAGCAAAACACTTCATTTCACGTTGCTCCAGTCCACTCAGCTGGCAAAAATGAGTAATGCTGCGATGGACTGGCGTCCCGTCCAGCTGGGGAACACATACGCCATAGAAACCGGGAAACTGGGCCCATGAGCCTGGCTAGGCTTTAAAAGGGCGCCATTTATTTATTATTTTAAAAGAAGAACCAGATTGAAATAAATAGTGAGATTGATATGATAAATCGACTAAAATTCTTGAAAGTGATGCCCCAGCATGACCACAGTTCAATGATTGAAATTAGTAAAATCATAACTGAATGCAAAAAGAGCAAATGTCATAACCAAGTTCCAGCTCAGGTAAAGAAGTTGAATAAACGTTGAGCTTTTGCATCTGTAGATAAGAATGTTTACTAATCAAAATGTGTAAACAAACGTAAGTTATCTGGTTGATTAGTTCAGGAGTTCCAAACTACTTGCTAATAATTCATTTCAAACATTAATATTAATATACAGTTGTTCTCAGTAAACTCATTTCATCCATTCAAATTTAGAAATGCCAAATTATTTTTAATGAGTAAAGAAAAATAGTTTATTGATATATTATGATAAAAAAAATTCTCAACTGATTAATTTTATTCTAATCTTCAGTCTCTTTACTTAGCACCAATTAAAGACTTTGGAAATTCATCACAGAAAAAAGAATTCATCTCACCTTACATAAACGGAGATAAAATAGGGTGTTTTGCCTTAAGTGAGCCAGGTAACGTGTTGCTGATTATGTTTACTGTTAAATCTCATTAAAATTATCAGATTTATTGCATGCTGAGTCCAAATTTACAACAAGATGCAGTAATTGAATGGTTATAGTGGAAATTTCTAACACAATTATGAACAGGCTTTCTCTATCAGAGAAGATCTGTTACATTGTTGCAATTCTTTGTCATCTCCTTCAAGAGGACGAGCCTCCTGAGATCAGTTTTCACTGTTTCTTCCCTTATCTTCCTTGGTCTTATTCTCCTGCAAATTCCTTTAACTTAGACTGCTTGACACTCTATCTGTCTATCATCTTCCACATAGATCACATGTCCATACCAACTCAGACATAGAGTGCAATACAGAACTCATACACATTTCTCTTATACCCAGTTAATTGGAAATTACTTTACGTAAATCAGTAAATATAACCAGAACATAAATATAGTTTCCTCTATTAACTTAGTCTGTTACAACTTTCATAATTGCTATAAAAAGACTTCAGTTGTTGGGGAATCTTTCCATAAAGTGCAATTTCATGTTCTTGGTTGGAGATCATTACTTCATTACAAAAGAGTAAAGTACCAAATTTGTAATTATCTATTAATGGATTTGAACTGGCTGTTATTATCTTTGTTACTATATTTCCTTTATACCATTTATCATTACATGTCTGGTTTATTTTTTTTTATGAGGGTATGGTTTGGACAAGTCTGTTACATCACAGCATCTCACCATGTTGCTGATCCTGGTCATTTCCTTTGTAATGCTCAACAATATGCTGAGATTAACTTTCACCATTTCATGCTGTACCTTATGTCTGTATCTTGTGTCTGTATAGTTTCTGTCTAAGACATTGACCAACCAAAGCTATAACAGGAGGTGCTCACTCAAGATGCTACACTGTGTGAGCAAACCTGGAATCACATGGTTACAAAGCAAACTTCTTAACTACACTGCCATATCTGCATCATTTTAGGGTAAAATGTCTCCTTTGATAATAGCCTTCATTAGATAACCTTATTTACTTAACCTTGTTTGATATCAACCCACTTGAGTTCTTTGATTCAAAAGAAACTGATTTTATATCCTCGAACTCAAATTGGTTGATATCTTTGATACTAAAATTCTTGTTTTGAAGCCTTCAGCTTTAGATTAAAACATAATTGATATGTAAGAACCTTTTTAAGTTATGTTCCAAAAACCAAATTAATCATGAAAATACTAATTATTTGACTAAATTCCTTAAAACTTCAGATTATTTCAAAATTAATTAAAACATATGAATAGTATATCTTATTAGGAATATAGAAATGAAAGGGTTATGAAAATAATTTTAAAAATTGAATAAACTGAAAAAAATGTCTTTCTTTATATACATAGTTGCAGAGAAATTGATTAATTGTTATGCAGGTTTTATAATTGTAGAAAATTGTTGTACATTAAGGAAGGTGAAAACAAGAGTGAAAGAAGTCAAGTAATTGTGATAAAAGATAGAAATATATTAGTTTCTAAACCTACACATTTGCCTTCAGTTGATGTGACATTAAATTGATAATAATGGTGACAGTAGAGTTATTGGAGATACAAGGACAATGAAGTTGTAAATAGGTTTCTTATCTCGACTACGTAGATATTTCAAATGTTAACTAAAGTGTTAGTATGTCATCGAGTGTTTGTTGTGTTTTATTGGAGAAGTTTTAAAATGCCAGTGCAAATAATGAAGAGATTTCTGTCATATAATTGAAAGACAAGCAATTTGTAACATACGGCATGAAATGAACCCACTAAACCTGTATATGAGAAGTACAGACACAAGAAATTACTTCATGAGAAGAATGACTTATGTAATGCAGTTAAATAAAAAAATAAAACTTTTTATGTACATTAGATAAGAGTGTCTTGTAAAGTGTTAGGTCAAGGTCAAGAAAACACCTAAGTATATCGAGGATAACTGAGAAATTTATTAAGTTTAAGAAGAGCTAACTATTAAGTTGGGAACATATAAATAGATGATAATCCATTCTTTTATAGACACAAGGCCTGAAATTTTGGAGGAGTGGTCTAGTCAATTATATTAATCCCAGTGCTCAACTCGTTACTTATTTTATTGACCTCAAAAGGATGAAAGACAAAGTTGGCTTAAGTGGAATTTGAACTCACAACATAAAGACAGGCAAAAAGCCACTGACCATTTTGTCCAGCATGCTAGTGTTTCTTCTAGCTCACCACCTTATAAATAAGTGATAATAACTAAGAAAATATCACATTTCTTAACTACATACCATAGTATATCATTTAATGATGAGGTAATATTGAAAAATTACATGATATATTAAAGTTTTCTTGGTTGTAGATTGTTTATAGAAAACGGTATCATATTCTGTGATAATTGTCTTGAGCTTTGGGTAAAGAAAACTAACTCTACTTACTGTTGAGCCAACTTGTTTATTTGGTCTTGATGCCAAAGCTAATAGGATGTCCAAGGACCTTAGTAACTCATGACCCTTATACTATCCATATTCTTGTCTAATGAGATATAAGTTGATCATTCACTCAGCATACATCACTTTCATCTACTCTATTTCTAACTTTTGTTAATTTTATGTAAAATATTTTTAGAGTTGTAGTTCTTTCCTGAAAATGGCTAAAGTGTTATAAGAAAACTGAGTTTTTGCATATGATTTATATAGTGATGATTTATCTGATAATCAAAGATAATCATTAGAGTTCAAGAAAGTCTTCAAGAATCAATTCAGTCCTAAAAGAGAAATGCTTATCAAAAAAAAAAAAGCCACTATTGGAGGAAAGTAAGGCAAGAGTAGTACAATCCTGTTGTGCCTGTCCACACTTTCTCACTCTATTACACCTACCTACTCACTCACCTTTTCTGTTCCTCTATCCCTATTCTCTCTCTCTCATATTCATCTTGAACTTTGAGTGTATGCCCTCACCATCTCTCTCTCTCTCTCCAGCTGAGGAAGCCATGTATTCACCTCTTCATTAAGACACCTGTTCTTGTCCCTCTTTCATACTTTCACATCCTTCAATACTATACTCCACTCAGTTGAGTGGGGGTCTTGTCTTGTGAGTACTTGGCAACCTCACAAATGTTGGTGCCATGAAATAAAAAAAAAAGAAAACTACCCAGTACATTCTGTAAAGTAATCAGTGTCAGGAAAGGCATCCAGCTATAGAAACCATGCCAAAGCAGACATTGGAACTCAGCCCTGCCCTCTGGATCACCAATTCCTATCAAACTTCCAACCCATGCCAACAGAGGAAAAAGGCTGTTAAATGATGGTGTTTTAAACATTCCTTTTATTCCTAGTACACCTACAGTTCTTGCTTGTTGCTTTTTTATTTGTGTGAGCCAGACCTCTATGAATTTATAGCATGAGACTTAGTGATAAGATTATATTTAAATCTGTGTATTTATCATTCAGGTAATGGGAGTGATGCAGCTGCAGCATCGACAGTTGCACACCTGCATGGTGACCATTGGGTGCTAAATGGTACCAAGTCATGGATCACCAATGGCTATGAAGCTTCAGCATCAATTGTAAGTATTTGCTTAATCATTATTCTTCATCCACATCATTTTTATTGTATCAGCCTCTGCAAGAGTTCTATTTCTCTTTCTATTACCTGTTATCTCTCTCACTGGATGATGATGTGTACTACCTTTTTTTGGTTATGTTCAAAAAATCTTTGGTTATAGGTGGGTTGACATATGAGTACAACTAAGTTTTGTTGTTGCATAGTCACAGTCTTCTTTAGTTTGTCATCTTTTCTATTCATTAATAGCCACAATTAAAAACCATCAAAATCATTACAAATCATGAGGAACTCTTATAACAACTGTACTTATATAACATTGCCGAAACTGCATTACAAAGAAAAGATTCTTCTTTAAGGCCAGAATATACTTCACTTCTAATCAGTTACCAACTCATACAAATATCAAGTGTGACCCACATTGTAAAACTATTCATATGCACGAAGTGGGGCTATCGCTTATAGATAACTTTGACTGTAGCCCTCACCCCAACCAACCAAATTAAAAAAAAAAGCATGATGTTTTCTTTCTCTTGACTTTTATTTTTACAATATGTTGTCAATTGTTTAAAGTTCAAGTTGAACACAAATGTAGCCAATCTAAGAAGGCCTACAAAAATTGTGAGAATTGTCCTTTGAATTTAAGTTGTATGTGTGTGTGTGTATACATTAGGCAATGATCATAAAAGGAAGAACAGTAAAGTGACAAGCTTTAAGAAATGTTGTATTAGTTTAATGTTTAAAAAGAAGAGACAATCTCATGACATTTCAGATATTTGTCTTTCATCAGAAAAAAATAAAAGAATGAGAAAAGGTATTGGGCAAAATAAAAAGTATAAGAAAAAGTGGTTGGGGAAAATGGTTAGGGATCAGGTGGGAACGCTGTTTTATGGGAAGGGAGGGTGAGGTGGCGGAGGGTGCATGTATAAAAGTGTATCTATGTGTGGGTATAAAACGTCTTTCCCTCTATATAATTTGTCCTTCAGTCTGTATATCTAATTATCTCACAGTCTTCTCTCACTTTATATATAGATATCTTATTGGCTTATATATAGATGTTTTATTTCTCTAACAAATTATTTTTTAAAATTTCATCTTTCTAGCAATAGATAATTTTGGTGGTCTCGATGAATGACTGACATATAGTGCTTTACTCATTTTACTTGTAGAGTATTTTTGTTTTTTAAATTTATTATAGGTATTTTGAATATTTTCTTTCAGGTTTTTGCAACAACAGACAAAGCTAAGAAACACAAGGTATTGTTAGTTATTTATATTTTAAGCCCATATATCATACATTTTCAAATGAAAATTGATGTAGCAACTCATAATTTATGTGTGTGTGTGTGTAGGCATGAAGTAGATTTGATCCTAGATAGTCAAATTTAAATTAACACTTCAGCAGCACTTTTCTCATGGTAAAACACTAGTTTTTCTTTGACAGCAGTTTACATTTTCTAGATGTCTTAGCTAAGCAAAATAACGTCTTTGCCACTTGAACCTTCTAACCTCTTCTATGTCACCAAAAGCTAGAATTAAGATAACAAGTCACCACCAATGGAATCTATTGTTCTCATCGATATGTCTATCCTTCTGGATTGTTATATAAACAAGAACCCCCAAGCAAAAGTTAGTCAGTTAGTGACAACTCAAGTTCGTGAGAACCCGAGTTAGAGAGAGCGACCATCAGTTAGTGAACGGACCACTAGAATCATGACCACAAGCAGACAGCCACTAAAGACAAATGGCCAGAGGAAAAAAGAAAGTTGCAATCAGCGACTATGCGAGACAACTTCCCTCAACTCTCTCACTATCACTAGCTCAGCTCACTTTCTTCTTAGAACTTTACTCCATCTCTATCTATAATTACTACTACACAATGACGAGACCACAAACACAAACTATACAAGGAAAATCTACATCTGTCTTTACTTTGCATGCATTACGATTTTATCACCTGCCCGTTGAGGCAAGGTATCTTACAATGTAATGGTAAAATAAATATTTTCTTCACAACTTCAATCACCATTCTTTCATCTTTACATAATGGCAATCAATGAAGAACCAATCCTTACAAACTGATTATGACTCCAACGTTCCATATTATTGTATACTAATTAATTTCAACCATTACAAAAATAAGCTTCTACCGTTACAAATTGGTGACTCAACCGTTACACTAATATCTGTCGTTACAAAGTGGTGATCCCAACATTGCACCATAATAAGCATTGATTACAAATTGATGACCACTACTGTTACATATATATTCTTTTAAGCATTTCTAATTAAGTTTCGTAGTTGTTTCATATGATACAGGCAAAAAAATTATTCTTATCAAGTATTAGTTTTCTTTTGAGACATGATATGAGAAATAACAATAATATTTAGGATTTACAAAACTAAATGTAATTACAGATGGTATAAGTAATCTTTATATTTATCATTTTAAACAGGGCATAAGTGCATTTATTGTACCAACATCTTCTGAAGGGTTTTCACGTGGGAAAAGAGAAGACAAACTTGGCATCAGAGGTTCTTCAACATGTAATTTAATTTTTGAGGATTGCAAAATTCCTAAAGAAAATATCCTTGGTCCAGAAGGATCTGGTTTTAAAATTGCTATGGTAAGTTTCCATTAATATAAAGTAAACTGTAAATATTTGTGATCGATTACATTTCGTGATCAAAAGTTTTATGTTGTTTACATATTTTATACAGCAATGTTTAATACCTTAAAATTATTGAATATAAAATTCATTTTTCAGCAAGTTCTTGATGCAGGTAGGATTGGTATTGCTGCTCAAGCTGTCGGAATAGCTCAGGTAAACTATAAATTATCTTTTGTTCATGGTATAACTGTGTGGTTAAGAAGTTCACTTCAGAACTATGAGATTTCTGATACAATCTTACTGTGTAGCAACTTAAGAAAGTGTCTTCTACCATAACCTCAGGTTAGCCAAAACTTTATGAATGAAATTTGGCTGGCAGATACTTTGTGGAAACTTGGCTTAGAGATAGATTATGTTTTTAGATTGTAAACATAATGTGTTGCCTGGTTTAACACCATTATCTTGTCCTTAGGTGTCTTTAGTAGGATGCACTTTGTTGCAAATATTTGAGTCAGGTCTCTGGTTTAAAGATAACTTCCTCCTTTCCTCACACCAGTCACAGAGGTCCTGGAAGGGATGATATGCACTGGTATTTCTCCCCTGACTGAGCCATTTAAAAAATGTTTATGTATTTGTAATACATGGTATAAACTGTAATTACAGTTGATTAATATAAACTAATTATTTATCAAATATGTCAGAGTTGTGCTTATTTTAAATCATCATCACCAATATCATTAACATCATTATTTTTATGTCCATTTTTCCATGATGACGTGGGTAGGATAGGTTTTACAGTATTTCATCACTTGTCACAGTCTTCATTGTCTGCTACATGCAGCAATAAAGAAGACTGTAAAACTTTAATGTTATGTATGTCATGATTTTTAGGTCATGGTTTTTGCAGCTCATTGCCCTTCCTATCACCAGCCACTTGACAATATTTTTTTATTTTATTGGTTAAGCCCTTCACTTCCTAAAAAGCATAGGCCATCAACAACTTTTCTCCACTGTTCACGACTCTGGATTATCTTCAGAGCCACTCGCTCAGTAAAAAGGTGGGGTACTTCTCGGGTGTTGTTGATTTTGAATTATCATTGATGCTTCTGTAACCTTGCTTTTTTCTGGGTAGAGGTGTTGGCCCTATGCAAACCCATTTTTACCTCTGGGAAGAGATAGATGGTCCATATTAGTCTGGTCTCTATCTTTTGACCTGTCTGGCATGGGAGGCCCTACTAAGAACTTGCACTTTACTGGCATAGCTCTCTGGGCCATTGAGGCACACAAGCAACCACACTGCAATAAAAACTGGACCTTGTAGTATAACGACATAGTCTGGGTATATTGAATCATTGGCACTACAGAGGCCATCTATAACAAGACAAAAGAGTCCAAACTACCCTGTATCTGTCTTACATTCAGAAAAGTAATAAACCATTGCAAATGTAGTAAAATTGTTTTACTGTAAAAATTTTTATCAATTTATTTTGGTTCAGTCAGCTCTTTTTATTGAATTCTTTTATAATTATTTTTAGAAAAATTTAAAAAATTTCAATGTCTCTTTAAATTTGGGATTAGATGCATTTTTTATCTATTTCCTTACTGTATTCATTTACTCTATTAGGCTGCAATGGATTGTGCTGTGGCATATTCTCTAAAAAGAGAAGCATTTGGAGCCCCAATTGCTAAATTACAAGCTATTCAGGTATATTATACTTTTAAACATATTTTACTTCTAAAGGATTGTGTGTGTACTCTAAAAGATAAATTTCTTTCCTAACTGTTTAGGGGGGAATATAGTCAATGAGTATGTGTGTATGTGCATGTATACTTGTACATATGTATGTGTGTCCTAACATGGAAGGAATAAAGATCAAACTGTGTAGGAATAATAGCTGAAAGAGAAAATATTTACCTTTACACAGAATTAGAATAAAACATTAAAATGTACAACAATATTTTGAAGCGATATAATATGACCGTTTGTGTGTTTGTATTACAGATGAAATTAGCTGACATGGCATCCAAAATTGATTCTTCTCGTCTTCTTTTATGGAGAGCTGCTATGTTAAAGGATGCCAAAAGACCTTATTCAAAGGTAAGATTATATGAATATACTGTGAAAGATAATGGAAATCTAGTATTGAAATGTATGTTTATGAAATTGTTTTAATATAGTCACAATAATCTGAATCAAAAAGATATGCTGTTAGTGAAAAAAGTATGGGTTTTATCTCATCATTAACACTATACTGTGTCCACAACCAACCCTCTTAACTCTCAAATGCACCTAACTATAATAGATTCCATTAGTTGATAAACTTATTACCTTAAATTGTGGGTTGACAGTGTGATTGATAATTAACATGTAAAGTTGATTTAAAATTCTACCATATATATTGCTTAGGAAAAGAAGAGCTCTGATAGGTTGGCTAATTCTAGATACACTATATAAAACTGAAATCTTCAATAATGTCCCAACAATTCATTGAGTTATGGAATAACTAATAAATGATCATATGTTACATGTGCTGTTTGGAGATTTTTCTGTACTTTTCATTATTTCTAACTATAATTCTATCACTTGTCCATTACATGTGATAATAATGTAAGCAACTGTGAAGATCAAATATCCAACTATCGGCCACTGAGTTTTAAGTTGAAAATTTACATCTGCTTTTTATGTTGGCATGGGTTGGATGGCTCTTCACAGCCCAAGTTGGTTCTTTATCCAGATACCCTATAAGACAGATTGAAAGACAACATCTTGTTTGTACAATTCAACCAAGCCAAAGATGAAACATATGAATGAGGCATAATCCTTCAATCCATCTCGGAGGGCAAGAACTCTGAATAAAGAATTAACTTGGACTTTGATGATCTGTCCAACCCATGTCAGTTTGGAAAGTAGACAGCTGAGAACCTCTCTGCAATCATTTGACTAACAAGAGATAAATAAATCTCCCTCAATCATAGATCTTCTTGATCAGGGCCAATCTGTCACTACATTTGTGAATCATCTGGTTTCAAGGCAGAGATCACATGAGTTTTGCAATTTTGAAAATATAGGTTCCAATGTAGTAATCATTAAAGTGAACAAAGGATCTAACCTTCAACACAACTGTTTTATTTTTCTGCAACAAGACACTATTTTGTAAGAGTTGTTCAATATCAGAGAAAGTCATGTTAGACAAATCAGTTGATGTTAATTCATTAACAAGTTTTTCACTGTTACAGGAATCAGCCATGGCTAAGTTAGTTGCCTCAGAAGCTGCAACTGCTGTTAGTCACCAGGTAAGTTATAACTTATTGATTTCAATAAAAAAAAAATGTTAATTACTTTGAAATTAAGTTTGTTCTTTCACTCTTTTCTGTCACTGGTCTGTAGCCATGCTAGGGCATAGACTTCAAAGGTTTTAGTCAAGCATATTGACCCTCCCCCTCAATATTTATTTTAGTTTGGTATTCATTTTTATAGATCTCCAGCCTGATGAAGGCTGGAGGGTATATCAGCCGAAACGTTGTGTTAGCAACAAACAAGATGAGGACAAATATCCATCAATTGTAAATAATGTAAATAATGTACTCTTACTTAGAGTTTCATACTTGGATATATCCAAGCCATTTACAAATGATATGACAACATGTTATTCATGTAAATCAGAAGGGACATATATGAGCTGTTCGTATAAATCCTGACTTCTCTGAATAGCTTGGTACTATCTGATCTGTTGATTGCTTGGGTATATCCAAGTATGAAACATTGAGTAACAGTGTTTTAGGCTATTATAAACTGACCCATCTTTTCGCTTATCATGGATACACCTCTGCCCTTTCTTCTTGCACCTGCCCCACTCCCAACTGCATGGCTGTGTGGTAAGAAGTTTGCTTCCCAACCACATGGTTCTGGGTTCAGTCCCATTGCATGGCACTTTGGGTAAGTGTCTTCTACCATAGCCTCAGGCCTACCAAAGCCTTGTGGGTGGATTTGTTTGACTGAAACTGAAAGAAACTTGTTGTATATATGTGTGTGTCTATGTTTGTCCCTCACCACTGCTTGACCACCAGTTTTGGTGTGTTTATGTCAGTAAAAGAGACTGATAGGATAAGTCCCAGGCTTAAAAGATAAGTCCTAGGATTGGTTCATTTGACTACAATTTCTCAAGGCAATACCCTAACATGACCATGGTCTAATGACTGAAACAAGTAAAAGAATAAAAGAATATCCCCTCACCAGAAAATTCTATAGACCTCCTGACTTCTCCACTCTGATCCTACCATCCTCCCCCCTTCCCTCAACCTACCACCCCTTTCCTTCAAAATGCCAGAAGCCTACACAGCTTTCTGACTTGTAGCTCCCATCCATCCCCCTGTGTTGCTCACACTGGATCCTTCACTTGCTCCAGGCCTGGTTACCAAACCTGTCTGTTCATCACCAATAACACCTTCCTCACAGGATCCAACTACTGCACTGTACTTAACTCCTTCTCCTGTGCCTTCACCAATGTTATCTGTTCTATCAAATGTACTCTTTGTGGGGTGTTATACTTTAGCCAATCTGGTCACCATCTAACTGACCGGTTCACTAAGCACATCCATCTCTGGAAGCATACTCCCATTTCCCATCATTTCTGCTCAGTGAAACATTCCATAAGACCTGTTGAGGCAAGTGAAATCGAAATCGAACTAAATTCAACGACTGGCGCCCATGCCAACGTCGTCTCCTTCATTGGACACTAAACTCAGCTTGCAAAGACTTATTAGGGCAAGCGAAAGCGAAATTGGGATGGCACCTGTGCCCAGCGTCGCCTTTCTGGCACTTGTGCCCGCAGCATGTGTAAGGACTTTCGAGCAAGATCGTTGCCAGTGCCCCTGGACTGGCTCTTGTGCGGGTGGCACATAAAATACACCATTTTGAGCGTGGCCATTGCCAGTACCGCCTGACTGGCCTTCGTGCGGGTGACACGTAAAAGCACCTACTACACTCTCGGAGTGGTTGGCGTTAGGAAGGGCATCCAGCTGTAGAAACTCTGCCAAATCAGATTGGAGCTTGGTGTAGCCTTCGGGTTCCACCAGTCCTCAATCAAATCGTCCAACCCATGCTAGCATGGAAAGCGGACGTTAAACGATGATGATGATGATCTTACTGTATTTAGTTTGGCCTTGCACAATGAATCTGTAACCTCTAGACTTTTGCAAGAAAGTTTCATCTTCTCACTACAGGCTCATATGCTATCAGGCCTCAACTCACCACCCACCTTCTTGTAACAACTCCCCATGCTATGCATCCCCCGCCCCCACATACATCAAATATATGACACACCCTTAGTCTCATGCGCATGCATGCAGCCAATCTCAACCCAGCAAACACCCTCACACATGGACATAATTCCAAAGTGTGTGTGCCAAACACGCATTTTACTGGGTTAACTTTGAAATAGGACTGCAAACGCTGACAAAGTCGAGTCAAATCTTGATGATGAAGTTCAACAGTAGCACTGGCGATAAGAAGGTTATCTACACACACACACACATACATACATAATAATTTAATGAACACAGTATATATTTTTATGAGCTACTAATAGTTTCATGTAATGAAAACAACACAGACAATATTATATAACACATCTGGTGCCTTCATGCAATCTTCAGGCTGCATTCACATAGCATATACATGATTGCATGAAGGTACCAGATGTGTTATAAAATGCTGCCTTTGTCATTTTCATTGTATGAAGCTATTAGTAGTTCATAAAAATATATCATGTTCATTAATAACATTTATCTCTCACCAGATGAAGTACTTTTTTTATTGATCTTACCTTCATGACACCGTATACTATAATATATGTGTGTGTGTGTGTGTGTGTGTGTATCTATATATATATATTTTGTTGTTTGTTGCAGGCAATCCAAGTTCTTGGAGGAATGGGATATGTTTCTGATATGCCTGCAGAACGCCATTATAGAGATGCAAGAATTACTGAAATCTATGAAGGAACAAGTGAAATTCAACGTCTTGTTATTGCCGGAAGCCTAATCAAAGAATATCAGCAGATGAATCTTTGAATCTTTACTGCAGAACAACAACTAATAGACTAATGATCTGTGGTAACATTAATATTTTTCCAATAAAATAAGAAACAATTTAACCAAAGATTTCAATTTAATTGATAGGAGTAAAAAATGGGCATTTGATATTGCAATTGTACATTTTAACAATGAGTATTTCAGAGAGAAAAACGTTTAGTTCTTTGAGTGGCACACTGATATGAAGACAAAATGAGTGTGAAGTTAAGGTGCTGGACTACTAACAACTTGACCAAAGGTTCCAATCTTATGATTGT
>NC_142933.1:114826574-114911910 GCF_046866305.1 Octopus bimaculoides | reverse complement strand
ATATATTATATATATTATATATATATTATATATGTATATATATATGTATGTATATATATATGTATGTATATATATGTATATATATGTATATATGTATGTATATATATATATATATATATATATATATATATATATATATATATATATATATATATATATATATATATAAATTTAAGGAATGGAGAAAAAGCATGTTATAACTGCATACTTTATTCCGACATATGTTTCGAAGAATTACAATTTATGCGATCCATAATAAATACATATAATTATATATATATATATATATATATATATATATATATATATATATATATATGTATATATAAATATGTGTATATATATATGTGTATATATATGTATGTATATAGTCCCTTTTTTCTGTTTTACAGTTGCAATACAATTAAATCATGTCACCTATGTAAGCTTAGAAAACGAATGTATATCAGCATTTTGAAAAATGACAATAAAGATAATTTGATATTATTTTCTTAATGTTTGGGTATAGAGAGGAATCTATTTGAAAGAATAAAGCAACATTTTATGTAAATGCAAAACAGTGAAATCGATAAAAAATATTCATCAACTCACTGTTAAGAGAATACATGTACAAGATTTGCATGTATGTGTATTTGTATACACACATGGGCAAGTATGTGTATGTAGTAATTTGAAACTGAAGTTTCCATTCGTTCTTACTGGTTTTTGTAGTCCTGCTTATAAATTTGAATGTATGTGTGTGTGTGATTTTAATGTCTACTTTTCCAAGTTTTCATGGGTCAGACAGGAGTATGTTAGGGCAGAGCTTTCCATATCTGGATGTCTTTCCTGATGCCAGCTTCCACCTGTATCCAAGTGAAATCATAATCTCCAAGTCTATCAAACAATAAACGGCCCAGACATGTTGCTGTGGAGAACTGGAAACGAGTAACTTCTCAATGAGCCTTTTGTTTACAAAGATTATGAAAGATGTCATGACAGGTTAAGAAGCCTGCACATGCTTTTGTAGTGAATTTATATATATACTCCCTAACAGTTGAGGGAACCCGTGGAAGAGGTAGGCCCAGGAAGACCTGGGCTGAGGTGGTGAGGCAAGACCTTCGAACATTGGGCCTCACCGAGGCGATGACTACTGACCGAGACCTTTGGAAATGTGCTGTGCGTGAGAAGACCCGGCAAGCCAAGTGAGATCGTTGCCAGTGCCCCTGGACTGGCTCTTGTGCGGGTGGCACATAAGACGTACCATCCTGAGCGTGACCGTTGCCAGTACCGCCTGATTGACCTTGTAGGGTTTTCGAGCGAGATCGTTGCCAGTGCCCCTGGACTGGCTCTTGTGCGGGTGGCACATAAAAGACACCATTTCGAGCGTGGCCGTTTTCGTGCGGGTGACACATAAAAGCACCCACTACACTCTCTGAGTGGTTGGCGTTAGGAAGGGCATCCAGCTGTAGAAACTCTGCCAAATTAGATTGGAGCCTGGTGTAGCCATCCGGTTGCACCAGTCCTCAGTCAAATCGTCCACCCATGCTAGCATGGAAAGCGGACGTTAAACGATGATGATGATATTTATATATATGTGTGTGTGTGTCACCTTCCTGGCACTTGTGCTGCAGCTTCGCGTTCCTGGCATGTGAAAAGTCATTCAAGCGAGATCGTTGCCAGTGCCGCTTGACTGGCTCCTGTGCAGGTGGCACGTAAAATACACCATTTCAAGCATGGCCATTGCCAGTACCGCCTGAGTGGCCTTCATTGCGGTGGCACGTAAAAGCACCCACTACACTCTTGGAGTGGTTGGCGTTAAGAAGGGCATCCAGCTGTAGAAACTCTGCCAAATCAGATTGGAGCCTGGTGTAGCCATCTGGTTTCACCAGTCCTCAGTCAAGTTGTCCAACCCATGCTAGCATGGAAAGCGGATGTTAAATGATGATGATGTGTGTGTGTGTATATATATATATGTGTGTGTGTGTGTGTGTGTGTGTGTGTGTGTGTGTATGTATATATATATATATATATATATATATCGTCCAACCCATGCTAGCATGGAAAGCGGACGTTAAACGATGATGATGATGATGATACACAGACATGCAAGAAGTAAATAGACACCTTTAATTTTCCAAATCTTTTATTTAATATGCAAAGCAAACAATTGAAATGTAATCGATAGGTAGGACTACATACTTTAGTATTTAGTTGACATTCCCTTTGCAGTTTTTAATTCAGGAACTCTTTTTGGCATTGAACTGATGAGTTTTGTGATTGTCTCTTGTGGAATTTCTGCCCACTTTTCATGCTACAATCAAAACAATTCATCTTTAGATTTAGGTTTCTGTCAAGTTCTTTGTATAGCTCTATCTAGTATGCTCCAAAGATTTTCAATTGGGTTCGTGTCAGGAGATTTGCTCAGCCAAGGAAGCTTTTTGATCCAATTTTCAATCAGCCATTGTTGATTCTTTTATACTGTGTGGCATGGAACCCCATCTTCTTTGAATAAAAACTCATTTTTTGTTATGTTATCGTGTGAATGCATCAGTAGTCCTTGCGTAAGCATTTCGATGTATTTTTCTGAGTTTCTGGTTCCAACACATTCGATCAGCTCAGAATGACCATTGCTGGTGACAGCTCCCCATACCATTACAGAGATACCACCATGTTTCAAAGTTGGTTGTAGTGGTTTCAAATCAAATTCTTGATTGGGAAGCCTCCAGACCCAAACACGTCCACTGTCTGAAAATAATGCAAATCTGGATTCATCTGAGAAAATCACTCTACCCCAAAATGAACTGTATTTTTCTGACATCTCTTTAGCCCATTTCTTTCTTTTCATGATATTAATTGGTTGAAGGAGAAGTTTTCTTCTAGCTGTTCATCCATAATACCCAAGCTTATGCAGATACATAACACACGTTATTGGACTAACTTCTAGCTGTTTTGCAATAGTGGAAGCCTTCGAACAGGGCTCATTTTCCACAATTCTCTTCAAACAGCAAAGCTTCCTTTCCGAGGACTCAGGTCGGGCAGAACAAGAATCTGTTGATTCTTTTCCTTGGCTTTTGAATTGCACTATAATTCTATTAACAGGAGCAGGAGAAATTTGGAGATTTTCAGCAATTTTTCGCTGGCTAAGACCAACCTCAGATTGCCCAACAATACGAACTCTTTGAAAATCTGACAGTTCTGTGGAATTTTTTGTTCGTGGCATAGTTACTCTTCGTAAATGTTTAATATAATGGCACCTGGAATGAAAAGCAATAATTACATTGTAAATTCTACACCGCTGAAAACATATTAAGGCACTCAGATCAGAAATTATGAAACTGAAAGATGTCTATTTACTTCCTGCATGTCTGTGTGTGTATATATATATATATATATATATATATATATATATATATATATATACATGTAGGCGTAGGAGTGGCTGTGTGGTAAGTAGCTTGCTTACCAACCACATGGTCCCGGGTTCAGTCCCACTGCGTGGCATCTTGGGCAAGTGTCTTCTACTATAGCCTCGGGCCGACCAAAGCCTTGTGAGTTGATTTGGTAGACGGAAACTGAAAGAAGCCTGTTGTATATATGTATATATATATATATGTATGTGTGTATGTGTTTGTATGTCTGTGTTTGTCCCCCAACATCGCTTGACAACCGATGCTGGTGTGTTTATGTCCCCGTAACTTAGCGGTTCGGCAAAAGAGACTGATAGAATAAGTACTAGGCTTCCAAAGAATAAGTCCTGGGGTCGATTTGCTCGACTAAAGGCGGTGCTCCAGCATGGCCACAGTCAAAAGACTGATAAAAGTAAAAGAGTAAAAGATATATGTGTATATATATATGTATATATATGTATATATATGTATATATATATGTATATATATATATATATATATATGTATGTATGTATGTATATATGTACGCATATATGTATGTACAGATATATGTATGTAGTGGCCGTTGCCAGTACCGCCTGACTGGCTCCTGTAGGATTTTCGAGTGAGATCGTTGCCAGTGCCCCTGGACTGGCTTGTGCGGGTGGCACATAAAAGACACCATTTCGAGCGTGGCCGTTTTCGTGCGGGTGACACGTAAAAGCACCCACTACACTCTCTGAGTGGTTGGCGTTAGGAAGTGCATCCAGCTGTAGAAACTCTGCCAAATTAGATTGGAGCCTGGTGTTGCCATCCGGTTTCACCAGTCCTCAGTCAAATCGTCCAACCCATGCTAGCATGGAAAGCGGACGTTAAACGATGATGATGATGATGATGATGATGATATATATATGTATGTATATGTATATATATATGTATTTATATATGTGTGTGTATATATATATATATATATATATATATATATATATATATATATATATATATATATATACGTGTGTGTGTGTGTACACCACAGAATCCAGAAAACCAGCCTAATGAGCCTGTGGCTCAAGAAGGACCTTTGATACTCACACATACACATATAGTCCAAGCCATGCTAGCATGGAAACAGACATAAAATGGTAATGATGATGATAACAGAAGTCATGTCACACATTTACAGATAAAGGAAAGTATTAACTATATAAAGACATGAAGAAATTGATATAAAGTTAAATAGGGAAATTATACATGTTTATTCACGCATTTACTTATATTTGAAAAATTAATGATAATCAAAAATTGATTATGGTTGATGAAATCTTTATAAATTCTTAATTGGAAGTTTTTCTCTTTCACGCTTGGTTCTCTAGTTTAATTACTGGCAAATAAGCATGTAAAATTTTCAAATATCTGTGATTAACTAATTTCTATTGAAATTTGATTATACTGAAAATAAAACATTTTAAGAGCATTTATTTTGTTATTATAAAAATCTTCATAAAATTTGTTAGTTTTTCTACTTTAGATCTGTAATATAATGACCACTTGATTTATTTATTAATTTTCATTCATTGTTGAACCAGAGTTTATTCAATCATAATCTTATCTTTTTCAATATAGTCTATAGACAGTACCAACTAATAAACTATTTATGCTATCTTTAGGGTTATTTAGTTCATGCTTAGGAGAAAAGGAAGACAAATCAATATTTGCAGAAAACAGCTACACAAATATCTAGACATGTTAGCACCTGCTTAACTACATAGAAATGCCTAGTTAATAAACTAGTATAACATCTCATAAAACTTTAGGTTGCCAAGTTTAAGTTTTATATTAGAAAAGAAAACTACATTTATACATTATTATTATTATGCTTGAGAGGACTGGCTACTAAGACTGTTTTTGCTTTTCTTTACTCTATTTCCTTCCTTATTCACACCATTCATTTTACTTTAGTTTAGTATGTCATTTGTTGCATCTTTTATCTTTTACTTGTCTCAGTGATTAGACTGCGGCCATGCTGGGGCACCACCTTGAAGAATTTTTAGTCAAATTGAATCGACCCCAGAACTCATTTTTTAAAGCCTGGTATTTATTCTGTCGGTCGCTTTGGCTGAACTTCTAAGTTACAGGGATGTAAATAAACCAACACTGGCTGTCAAAAGGTGGTGGGGTGGGGGACAAACACAAGGATACACACACACACACATGGACACTCATATACACACGACAGGCTTCTTTGAATTTCAAACTACCAAATTCACTCACAAGGCTTTGGTTGGCCTGGGGCTATAGAAAACACTTGCCCAAGGTGCCATACAGTGGGATTGAACCCTGAATCATGTGATTAGAAAGCAAACTTCTTACCACACAGCCATACCTGTACCTGTGTAATTAAAATATGTACTAAGATTTAAAATTGCTTTATAGAAATTAAATTTTTCTAATAGATTTCTGTGGGGTAACAGTGGTCTGTCTCCCTCCTCACCACGGAGTCTCTTTACTTAGAGTTCTCCACTCTCAAGGAAAACTACTCATATGGATTCATAGATTTTATTCCATTGCTGACATTGTGATGTGTTCTTTAACAATACATGTAACTTTATGCACCTTGAGTTGCCTTGATCTAAAAGAAAAAAGCACCAATAGTCTGGAATAGAATTATTGTTCTTCTGAGCAAATAGCCCTCACCACCCACCAAGCCATCTTCTGAGCATTATGGAGGAACACGGGCCACTTCATGAATTGATAACAAGACATCTTGGTGGTTTACAGGCTGGTGAAAAAATAGGTTAACACTTTAGGATTTAAACCAGTCATATCAAGCTCAAATATTCTACATACTTAATGTTCAAACAGTGGAGATCCAGCCTCTCACACCTACCCTACAATGTCATTCTAAAACTAAACAATCACTTTATTGAAATCTAAAAGCTACAAGATAATGCAAGATTAATTTTTAAATTTGTGAATAAATAAGCATTATGTTTGAATGCTAAAGGGTTAAAGAAATAAGCAAAAATACAGAAGGGTTCAATTAAGCCCAGTTATTATGAAGATTGATGAATTTAATGTTTAGGGCTTTTGTCCTTCTTGTGAGCAAGACAGAGAAATTGGTTTTGGTAAGTATATAGAAAGGGGTTAAAATAAAAGAATGAAGAGTGAGGAACGGAATGAAAAAAGAGGAGGGTAAGTGAGGAAGAAAAAGTTATAATTGGAGAGGTGAGGTAGCAGAAAGTGCCAATGCAGAAGGAGGAGCTGGTGTTCAAGAAGGAAATGGTGAGAGGAGGGGATAAATGATATGCAAAGAGATGATGGGGAAGGGGTGTAATATGTAAACAAATGGGTACAGATCACTAACACTCAGCTATTAAGATATTTAAGTAAAAGATACACATAGGTGGGAGGAAGGTCACAAAGCAGTTGGAAGAAGATTAGAATTAGAGAAAGAAGATAGAAAGAACTTAAAGTTTCAAGCAAAGGTCACTAAACAATTAGAATTTAAAATTTCTTTAAAATCAATCTTCAGTTTTAGGATATATTAAATTATACAACATATAACATGGTAAACTAAGGTTAAATAAATGGTGAGTATGAAAGTGATAGGGAGGAAAGGAAGATTGTGTGTGTGTGTGTGTGTATATATATATATATATATATATATATATATATATATATATATATATATATATATGTATATATATATATGTATATATATATATATATATATATCTGTAAATATAATATGTGACAATTATTTGGCAGCCATGATAAAACTCCAAGTTTCGGATGTTGGGGCAGAAAGCCCTACGCCACTGCTGTTGGTGTAGGGCTTACACTTGGCTAAGATCTTCCAATGGATGTTGTAACTGACACCTTTATTTTTTAAGGACCATATATGACTGGATAATTTGGTCGTTTTCCTTTTATCCCAGTGCCTGAAGCTCAAGGTGTGATTATTGAACCTGACCTTGAAATCACTCTCTGTAAGGTCCACATATTTCTTTGTTGAAACCATGTCCTTAGTGGATATAGAGTCCATGGTGGCTTCATAACTGATGGTCTCGGACATACAAGCTCCATTTAGTGGGCACAAATTTTTATCCCTGCATGAACAGCTGGTTTCATTTTCTGGATTGCTAAGAGCATTTTTACTCCTTTACCTTTTACTCCCTCCCCTTCTCCCCTTATTTAGCGGTCATTCTAATAGCTCTTTTGTCTTAATAATGGTCAATCACATATTAATTTCCCTTTGTTTAACAGTCATTTTCATAGCATTTTTTGATGGTCCGATAACTGAAGAGATGCCGGTGCAGGTTTCCGCCCCAACATCCGAAACTCGGAGTTTTATCATGGCTACTGAATAATTGTCACATATTATATTTACAGATAAATTCCTCTATGTACATAATATTGAGGTCTCTTTCATTCTTTTGTGATACCCTTAAAGCCTTTTGTGATACCCTTAAAGCCAGAAATATTTCAGCACCCCTCGTATACATACATACACATATATTTAGCGGCTATGGCTTACTAAATATATGTAGTTTCAGAGAAGCATGGGATAGAAGATTATGAAATATAAAGTCACGGTTGTTAATGAGTTTTGGTTATTTCTGTATGAGGAATTCTACAGCACAGAATTAGGTGAATGAATACTGCACCCACATCTGATATACTGCTGCTGTTATACATATAAATATCTTAAAGTGCATTTCTTAGAATCTCCCCAACTGATTGGCATGAAGTCATTCACCAACACATCCCAGTTCTGGCCATAAGTGTATCTCTTTGCTATGTTTTTCTATCACTACTATAGTGGCTTCTATTCCTTGGAGCCACTTAGTATTGTGTTCTAAATCACTTGTTTCTCCTCTCATCATTTATACTGTGTCCTTCTCCAGGCCCTGCATTAACCACTATGCTTTGAATGTCAACTCTCTAGAATTGCCACCCTGCCTATGGTCACTTTCTCTCTCTCTCTCTTTTTTTTGTTTTCTTGTTTTTTTTTTCATCAGCTATTAATCAGCAGTTATTTGACAGAAACATAAGCTGCATTGATCTCATCAATTTCAGATCTGTAACGTTCAAGTCACAGCATCCCTTCTCCAGATAAAACCACCATTACAAACAGTATATTGAACTACTACATAGTAACCTGAAGATTATAATGTAGACCCTTGAGCATGGTATGGCTACATTTGTTTTACTGTCCATCTGTTTATATATAATTTAAGATCTTAAGTGCTTGCAGTGGGACTTAGATGTACATGATGCCCAATAGTATTCACTTTTTAATCTAGAACCAATGCTTAGGACAGAGTGTAGCAATCATTGTAAATATACAATAAAAAGACAGTGTTGAAGAAATAATTGTATCTTGGAGAAAATTGTCTGTGTACAACCAAATAGCAGGTTCAGTAGTATAGCATGAAGGCAGTGAGCTGGCAGAAACGTTAGTATGCCGGGCGAAATGTTTAGTGGTATTTCGTCTGTCTTTACGTACTGAGTTCAAATTTCGCTGAGGTCGACTTTGCCTTTCATCCTTTCGGGGTCGATAAATTAAGTACCAGTTACGAACTGGGGTCGATGTAATCAACTTAATCCCTTTGTCTGTCCTTGTTTGTCCCCTCTATGTTTAGCCCCTTGTGGGCAATAAAGAAATAAGGGGTGCCGTCCACCACAGGTGATGCTTTTATGGGAGCAGCACTTTTGAGCCTGCAATATGAGAGGTGGGGGTGGGCATTGAACTCAAGGGCTGTTCTGGATGGCACACGCTTTAGCTATGCCACTGTTCAGTGCTTAATTATAATTATGAACAATATTATACAAGAGAGCCACTGAGCATTAACAACCCAGTTCTATTATCTATACATACATATATATAATTCTTTCTACTATTGGCACAGAGCCTGAAATTTTGGAGGATGAGGATTGGTCAATTATATTGACTCCAGTACTTGGAGCCCTATGCTCTTTATAGGGTAATGTAGACTAACCAACCATCCAGTTATAACTGGTATTTATTTTATCGACCCTGAAAGGATGATAGGCATAGTCAACCTCAGTAGTATTTGAACTCAGTAATAATAATCCTTTCTACTGTAAACACAAGGCCTGGAATTTGGGGAAATGGGTTAGGTCGATTACATCGATCCCAGTACTCAACTGCTACTTATTTAATCAACCCTGAAAGGCAAAGGTTTCAAATTTTAGCACAAGGCCAGTAATTTCAGGGGAGGGGCTAAGTCAATTAAATCGACCCCAGTATTTCACTGGTACTTATTTCATTGACCCCCAAAAGGATGAAAGGCAAAGTCAACCTCAGCAGAATTTGAATTCATGAAGTATAGACAGATGAAAAGCTGCAACTGTTTTTTATTCAAGTTGTAAGAATAGAGGAGACAGAAAGCTGTTATACAAGTAAAGGAAGGCAGTAATGATGGCAGAAATGCATGTAGAGTACACAAGACAAAAACAAGTGGGGGATAAAAAGCAGAAAAGTGTGCAAAGTTAGTCAAAAATAGAGTCAGTAGATTTTTGGAAACAGAGTACTGCAATAGTTTCCCATACTCTTTTACTCCTTACTCCTTTACTTGTTTCAGTCGTTTGACTGCGGCCATGCTGGAGCACCGCCCTTAGTCGAGCAAATCAACCCAAGGACTTATCCTTTGTAAGCCTAGTACTTATTCTATCAGACTCTTTTGCCAAACCGCTATCGGTTGTCAAACAATGTTGGGGGGACAAACACAGACACACAAACATATACATACATATATATATATATATATATATATATATATATATATATATATATATATATATACACATATGTATATATATATATGTACACACAGTCATTATGAGGATATACAAAACCTCTTATAGGGATAGTTTTATCCAAGTTACACTGGTTTATTATATGTTTTGTAATTTGTATAGAGTGTAAATTGAAACAATTGTTAGAATAGAGGCAGCTGACGAAGGATTAATTCCAAGTGGCTATCTGTTTTCCTATGTGTTCGTTCCGTGGTCTGTAGTTCATTGTTCTAACGTCCTGTACCCTGATATGCATCTATATACACATGTAGATGTAAGTATGTACATATATGTGTGTATACATGCATATATATTCTTTGTATTATATATATATATATATATATATATATATATATGAAATTAGATAAATAAAGAGTCTGACCTGAGACCAAGTACTGTAATTACCTACTCAAAATCATATAAATCAATCCAAAAAAAAAAAAATCAATTCATGTTTATATACATCATCATTCAATGTCTGTTTTCCATGCTGGCATGGGTGGAACAGTTTGACAGGAGATTTCAAGCTGGAGAGCTGCACCAGGCTTTAATTGTCTGTTTTGGCATGGTTTCTACAGCTGAACACCCTTCCTAATGCCAACCACTTTAGAGAGTGTACTGGGTGTTTTGTTTATGTAGCACTGGCACCAGTAGGGTTGCCAAATAATTTTCAAGACAAAATCTCTTAGGGTGAGAGAGGGAGTGGAATCGAGGGAAGTGGCTGCATGCTAGGCAAGAAGTTAAAGTATGATAGCTGTCTTACTATAGAGAAAATACTTGGCTACCCAAGTATGACAAGGAAGAAAGTTAAAAAGGAAGATAGACAATCAGAGTGTGAGAGAGAGAGAGAGAGAGAGAAATAGAGCGTGCTGGAGATGTATTGGGGCCTACCTACAGTGAACAGGTATAAGTAGTACAGAGGGGATAGAGGGAGATGTTCCATAAGTGTGTGAGGAGCTGTTTAGAGATGGAGGAAGACATGACTCTAGCAAGTGAGGGTTAGGGAAATTGTTGTGGCTGGTGGGTGGTAGGAATGAGAAGGCATGGAGAGTGTGCAGACAAGCAAGGGAGAGATAGTGAAGGGTGGGTCCTGCAGCAGGTGTTGGGAAGAAGGGGGAGTTTTGACATTGGTCAGATGACTGTATGTGCGAGGTGGAGGGAAAAGACCATAAAGGACATGTATGTGGGGGGGGGGGGGGTACCCGTGATTTCATTTAGTTTGATGTGTCTTCTCAAGCACAGCAAATTGCCAGAAGTCTCAGTCACTTGTACTCTCCTCTGTGAGGCTCAACATCCATCCAAAGATCACATCTCACGTCTTCCTGGGTCTACTCCTTCCCCATCATTAGAAATTTGCACTTCTTTACACAGCTATTCTCGTCTAAATGCATCACATGACCACACCAGTGGAGTCTTCTCTCTTGTACACCACATCTGATGCCTCTTGTACCCAATTTTTCTTTTAAAACATTTACACTCCATTGTACATCCAGTAGAGCATGTTGGGTTCATTTCTTTGAAGCCTTCATATGTTCACTGCAGTCACAGCCCATGTTTCATTCATGTAGCCTGGTTGTTTGTTACAGGTATCAGACAATTTGTCTTTCACTTTGAAGGAGAAGCCCTTTATTACCAACAAAGATAGTAGTTCTCTGAAATTTGGCCAGCCCATTCTTATTCTAGCAACTACATTCTTAAAACATCTTCCTCTGCTGCTATTCACCGAGAGAAGCTATCTACTACTTCTAAGGATCATTCTGGGCATTTGAGGATGTCTGTTTCCTGTACATTCTTAGTGTTTATTGTACCTGCACATTTTCCACACACAAAAACCACTTTCTCTGTTAAGCTTCCTATGACACCACTGCACCTCTTACCATATCGAACAGGGCCTTCTCCCTGAAGAGATCAATGATTTGTCTGTTTTCCTGCTAACTAGGACTTTGGCCTTTGCTAAATTAGCTCTAAGGCCTTTGGATTTCAGATCTTGCTTCCACACCTGAAATTTCTTTAGTTCTAGTAGTGATTCAGCTATAAGAACAAAGTCATCAGAGTAAAGAAGCCCTCAAGAGCAGTTTTAAATTTCTCTATGTTCTGGATTACTAGGATAAACAAGATGGGGCTGAGAACCAATCCTTGGTGAACTCTCGTCTGTACAGTAAATTTGTTGTTATAGTCATAGCTAACTTACACCTTACTGACAGCATCCCTGTACATGGCTTTTATAGCTCTTGCCAACTATTCATCTATCCCCAGCTTCTACATTGATCATCAGATAAGGGAGTGGGGTGTCTGTCATGTTGATAAAAACCAAATACAGCAGTTTATTTTTAGATAAATGCTTTTCCTGAAGTTGCATTATCAGGAAGATGACATCAGTAGTGCTTCTCCCTGGCACAAAACCAAACTGCATCTCATCTAGGCCAGCTCTCTTCCTAATTAGTTGAACTATGACCCACTGTAACTTTCATCACCTGCTCCAGCAATTTGATGCTTCTAATTGTTTCTATCTAAACTAGTGTATGTGTGTGTGTGTGATAGGCTTCTTTCAATTTCCGTTTAGCAAATTCACTCACAAGGCTTGGGTCAGTCCAAGGTGTTATACAATGAGACTGAATTCAATAAATTTAGTATTTCAGGCTAATAAAATATTAATTTATACAATAATCCTATTTTGGGACACGAGAGTACTTCGTCCCCAACGATAGAAACTCTTTCCAATCCTAAGGTGAGACCTATAATGGTATACTGCTTAAACATCCAGACATCTAAAACCACATCCCCATGAAAGGTCACCCAACTGAATGACAACACACTCCAGCTTTCTCCTTTTGGCTTTTTCTACTGCTACTACAATGGCCTTTGTCCCTCAAAGCTTTTGGTCTCATGACACCTCTACTCGGACATTCCTGACCAACGTATATAGTGTGTTATTCCCTTGAGTCCTGCACTAACCAGTATATCCCTAAATATTACCCCACTGGAATTCCCTCTCGGTCTATGTTTTTCCATCAGCTGTCTAAATGCAACTATTCAGAGGAACATTACTAACGTTGATCTCACGAAGCCCCAGAATACAGCAAGCAACAACAATATATAAGTGCGTGTATATATATATATATATATATATATATATATATATATATCTCGAAACTACTAAAATTAGTAAAAACCTTATAGATCATCTGTATTGCTATTTCAAATCATAGTTTTTCGATATCAGTCATTAATTCCTAAGACATGGAAAAATTACTGAAAGGACCCATACTTAAAAAACAAAAACAAGTCCATTAAATATAACCTTCATCTTATTCTTTGATACTTTTTAAAAGTCACTGGAAAATAAAATAAACAAAATGAAAGCGAATTCAAATGCAACACTATATATAATGAATGAACTAATTTTATACTCCAGCCGGGGAATTTATAGTACATGGGTATGGGAAGAAACCATGAGGTGAAGAAAAAGGACCATCACGGGTTTCTCAATCGAGAATAATCTGACAACCATGTGATAAAGTAAGTGAAAGCTAACCATATGTAAGAGTTAGTCCTGTATACACTGGACACAACAGAATTTTTACTTTCTTGCACTTTTTTCTTTGTATGAATGACTACATTGGAACATGCTTTCGAACACTAGATGTTTTACCTACTTTTAGTAAAGGGATACTTCAGAAATACACCCGTGTATTCACTACCCAACATATGTTTTATCGTTTACACAGCACCGGTTACACCGGTCTGTTAGAAGTTCAATTGATTGTGTTATGTCGGAATACTTACACTGCGTCCAGCATTTCAAATTCCAGCCAAAAATCTTTTATTAATATGAGATCCAGAGCTGTTGACTGATTCCATCCGCATTAAAGTGGTATTTATGATTATTTCATCATTAATCCTTTCCTTTTTCTAAAAGTATAAGCATTAACAAGATTTTTTTTTAATTCATCAAATGTAATTATTTTTCTTGTATCAATTATTTTTTTCTTTATCTTTCTTTAAAAATAATTTTTGAAATTTTAAGATTCTAGATTTATATTCTGGTGAATTATACTTCATTAGTAAACGAATAAATATGTCTTATGAGTGACATTATAAATCAGCCGAAACTATTCTGGTGTTTACTGTTAATCGGCTTTAGTTAACCTCCCTATCCTCCTGTTTTGTCCACGGATAAATAGTTGTCAGTTACATTTGTTATCTCTTTACAGCGACATTGTTTATTGCTAATCGATGTTCTCTTTTGTTTCTTACCTTTGTCTGCTGTAATCAGTAGAATCTCTAATTTGAAATTCAATTAACTTTCTTGCATTCTCTTCCTCTCTCTCTCTCTCTCCTATTATGCCTACAGTGATAAATGGATATATTGTATAGTGCATATGTCGGAACCTATATATACACACACACACACGTTTCTATGTAGGTGTGTATAATAAACTATGAAACTATAGTATTCGCATTTGATCCATGATAAAAAAAAAAATCGCTCTCAATCTGATGTAAGATTTGTTTACCACTAAAGACTTGTTGAGAAAGATCAATTATAGTACTTATCTCTACTAAATCCTTCATGCAGCTTATTTGAGAAACGTGATTTAAAATACGCTAGTGTATTTTTTTAAATTTTGTGTATTTATTGATCATTATTATTACTCTATTTTATTTCTGCTATTTCTGTAGCTTGGATTACTGTCCCAGAAGAATTTCTGTTAAAGAAACTGTAAATTCAACTATATTTCTTACATGTGAGCATCGTTAATTTTTTTTCATCATTGCTTTTTATATATTTTTAATGGTTTCGTAATTTTAATTTTATTGAATGATATTAATTTCAATAGAGCTTTTCAAGAAATTACGATAAAATATAAACTTGTATCAAATAGAAAAATTAAACATCACTTCCAATTGGAGATGGTGTCAAAATAACATCCCTCCCTTCTCTTATTATTATCTTTAATGTTCATAACTTCCCTTGGTCATTGCACTTGTCTTTGGCTAGCGTTTAAGTATCCCGGAAAAGGCGAAAGCATTACAACATCTTTCCGTTAAATTTGAAACCTTGTCCGCTTAAGTAAGAAATTATTTTTACTTAAGCATCCTGGATTGGGAGTTTCAAGATATCGCTTAAGTGAAATCTAGACATCTCTTTTATAACCACCACTTTATCCTCGTGAGAGTTAGCGACTGTTTGAGAAACTGCTTGGAAAGAATTTTTCTTCCCTTACACGCACGACCCGGAAGACTGTTGTAACTTCCTATACACATACAACGGGCTTTGGGATGCTGGTGGATATGAACTAAATGTTTAGTGTCCTGTTATAAAGTATCCGTTCACCTTTCTTGGTTATTACACGTAATAAATCAGAGTAATAAAAAGACATTTGAATGACATAATTATTCCAAAGAAGTACTCGATTATCTGTTCTAAATTATGTCATTAACTCCGAAGCTTGTTTTTAATCTTGAGAACTATATCAGTAAAGATTCTTAAAAATCTAAATGAGAAAAATGTTTCTAGGATTTAAATCTCTGTACTACAACATACAAATAATCTACCATATCATTGTTTAATATCGTTTGTAATAGACGTATATATATAGACACATACGATGTTGAGCTAGAAATAGTAGCTAAATCCGTATGCGGGTCGTTTGATGTGCGAGAAATAGTCGCCAAATGTCAAATTATTCTGTCGTTTAACAAAAGAAGAACACCTTGAGCTAGGCAGTCCTTTGTACACCATACTTAAAACGACGGAATGGTCACCACTGGAACGACTTTCTCGGTTTTTCGATTAGGGCTGACCTGGATAATAGCATACACATACACACCATTTTGATCTCATTTCTGTGCATAAATGTGTTTGTGTATGTACATGCTATATTTTGTGTGTGTGTGTGTGTGTCATCGTCTTGTGTCAGCTTCTCCTTGCTGGCATGGTTGAGGCAGATCATCTCAATTCAATTCTTATTTGGTGTTACTAACATCCTGTATGAGTCGGGAGCCATAACTCACTATTGTATATCCAATGTGATGCATGTGTTAAAATGGAGGTAGTGACAGAGGGTGGGATATATCTTTGAACCTTTCACTTATCTGGTTCCTCGTATGTCTCCACCTGCTGCTCCTCTTGCCTATTCAGTAACCTTCTCTCTATTGTCCCTTCTACTATTCGCTGCACCATGCCACTCATTTGCCCTTCCTCTCTGTCAACAAGCATATGGCTGCCACAAGTATTTCTCTACCATTACAAGACCTTTGTTACAAGGAATTGCATTAGATTCATTTGTATCTGCTCCCCTCCCCATTTATCCAACCTATGCAGTCTGCTTTTATAACCCCTTCCACCCCACTTTCAGGTCACTGTTTCTATTGCCATCTCTTGGGGACATCCACCAGTCATGTTCTATTTTAGCAACTAACATTACTTTTCTATATCACTACTTGCCATTCCCTCTTCTCCACGTCACTCATTTATGACAGCCATCACACTTCCTTTTCACTGACCATTTTTTCAGCCACCTATCACTTTACCCTCTCTCTTCTACCTGTAAACATGTGACTGTCATTACTGTCTCTACACAGTGCTTTCTTTTACTGCCTTTCTTCATTATTCCTCTCTCTTTCTCTCTTCCATTTCTTCCTCTTCTACACTATCATCTCAATAACTTGGTTTCTCCTTTCATGTTCCCTTTTCACTCTCCTTCTCACTCTAGTTCATCTTCTGCAATCACCTTCACTTTAGTCACATCCTGACTGATTGAAGACAATGTAAAAAAGTGAGTACTTCCTTTGTCTTACCTGTTGAGGTAACCTCTCTTGTGCTGGTGCCACAATAAAATGTAAAATAAAATGGATTCTATAAAGTGGTTGACAGACAAGTAGGGACATCATAGAGTTAAGGGGACTCTTTTGCTTTGGCCTGTCTAAGACAGTGTAACCTCTAAAATGCATCCAATGCATCTTGCAAAGTAGTTGATGACAGAAAGCAGGGACCAAGCTAAAATGAAACAATGAACTACTCCAACCCATCCCTGGATGGAAAACAATGTAAATTGGTAATGATAATGATGTGTGTGTATAGGCACAAGCATGGCTGTGTGGTTAAAAAGTTTGCTTCCCAACCACTTGGTTTTGAGTGCCACTGCTTGTTATCTTGGGCAAGTATCTTCTATAACTGCAGGCTTTGGTCAGTCCAGAACAATAACAGAGATGTGAGTGGGTTTGGTAGATGGAAAGTGAAATAGGTGTGTATGTGAGTATACATGTATGTGTGTGTGTGTTCTTGTTTTATTTTGACATCATAGGATAGTTATGAATGAACAAGTAGAGACTAATTTCCAGTCTTCCATGAAAACTTGCCTGGCCATGGGGAAATATTTCCTTGCTTGAAAACAGGTGTGGTGGTAACAGGAAGGACATCAGTTGTAGAAAATCTCCCATTGACTTCCATGACCCATGCAAGCATGGAAAAGTGGATGTTAAAACAATACTGCCCCTGCTGACACACACACTCACACATTGTCTTGCTTTGGGCCCTCAACTCTTGATGGGTTTGCATGGCTTACTATAAATAGCAGTCAAATCTCCCTCACATCACTCTTCTGTCTTGGAAAAGGGAAGTATACATCTAATAAGACAGAATGGTGTTGGCTGGAACCCCTTTAATTATGGACTTATAATTAAATGATCTGGAGTTAAACAACGATAACACTGGGTATTGTGTCAATTGGAGAAATACATGTTAGACTGAGGGAGACTTATCAATCAGTAGATCAATGTTTAGAATATCAGATCAGTTTTCTTGAGATGCAGGGAGAAATGCTATTCTGTTACTGTGTGGCTACTTGTTCTCTGTAACACTGAAAGAAATCAAAAGCTTTGAAGTGTCACTCTAAGAGTATGATGTGTGAGGAACTGAGTGGGATAGAAAGTCGACTTTTTGACTTACACAATATTTTAATCATTTAGAAATATTTTTTAATGAATATGATTTCAAAATGTAAGTTGTTTGTACAGTAAGTATCTATGTATTAACTGTTTTTAACTGAGTTCAAATCTGCTGAGGTTGACTTTGCTTTTCATCTTTTCAAGGTTAATAAGTACCAGTCAAGCACTGGGCGTCAATGTAATTGTTGAGTCCCCTTCCCTCAAAATTTCAAGTCTTGTGCCTGTAGTAGAGAGAATATCACAATATACTATGATCATTGATCTATATCTTGCTGGTGTCTCTTGAAATAGATGGTAAGAATTGCACAGAATATTTTGTAACTGGAGTAAATTCAATCAAAGTTGATCTGGGGTTAAATAACAAGCACATCGTGCATGAAATACTTTGTCATACATATTGTATCTCTCATACCATCAACAACATATAGTGCACTAAACACTTTCCCTGATCATGTCTCCCAGAACTACAACCACCACATGGAATCCCCTCCCCAAAGCTAGAAATCTCTGGAAATTTTGTGTATTTTTTGCATTAGGGTTCATGATTAGTGGAGTGGTTGAATGTATTGATTTGGATTCTTGCTGTGATTTGGAGAGTGGGATGTGTGGATTAATGATAGAGATATCGAGCATCACTCATTCTAACCATCAACCGCTTTCACTCATTTTACTTTCCCTACACTCAAGCAACCTTTACTCACCCTTTCTGATTCTTCTGACACCACTCTTTTGTTCATCTTCTCAGACATGTTACTTTAAAGGTGCTATCACATCATAGAATTAGACTTTTCTGTTATATTTTCTCTAATGAACTGGAATACCTATGATTCGAATTTCATCAAAATTGCAGATGAGGGTTCTTTCCCTCTTTACACACCCTAAAAAGATTCTAATCATGACACATGTATCCCATACCACTGATCTTTATGCACAGAATCCAAAATTCCAGTCTTATGGAACCTGTTAAAAGGATTTTGCTCCTGAAAAATGGATGTCATGGAGCTCTAAAATGTGGGACTTAAGGCCCCTATTGGGGGTGGGTGTCTTAATGTCAACCAGAGAAGTTGAATTGTTGAGAATCTTTTTAACATGGGTCTTATATGTATTGTTCGAATTTCTTTGAAATAGGAAATATATGTATGTTCACTGGGTTTGTAAAAGAGAGCAAAGCGAGAGGAAACCAAAAGACAAATGATCACAATAAACAGTCAGCTACCCTACCCTAGTCGTTACTACTCCCCAATGTAGGATTCCTCACTATACAGGTGATAGGCACAGCCGTAAGATGCATTACAGGTCTATAGCAATTGGAAGGGCATGATCCAACTGAAATAAACATTAACAACTCTGTGACGTGAGGGCTAAGGGCAAATGAAAGTGTCACCTCTGGAGTTTGCCAATGATCACTATGCCGATAGGTAACTGGACAGAATAAATTTGCAATCTATAAATCTCTTTGAATGACCATTCACTTATCTGGAAAGGTCTTGAAATGTTACCATCTGGGGACTATCTCTGATCCAGTGATAATAAAAAGACTCAAAAGAGGTCTGCAACCAAATAACATTCTTCAAAATAACACTTTGCAACTGAATCAGTGGAGGCAAAGATACCTCACCTTTACTTGTCAATTTATGCACCACATTGCAGAAATCACAATCTAAGTATATCTCAAAGCAAATTCTTACACTGTTGTACCATTGAATTACAAATAATGCTCATCTTTTATGCTCGGGTGACCCGACAGCTTCCAAGAGTACAACTGTATTCGTCTATGCTTAGATAAAATATCAGATATAGTGATATGTATCCTGAACAAAAATTATCCAATGTCATTGTCAACTCTGCTGTATTTCAGCTAGCATGTTCATGCTTTTATGCTAGCACATGTGTTCGTGTGTGTGTATTGACTTGTCCTCTGCTCCGCTCAAGAAGAGTCTAGAGCTGGTGTCACAGTAAAATGCACACAGTATTCTTTATAAAGTGGTTAGAAAATGAATGGAAATAATGCAGGAATATAGGACTGTTTGCTCTAACAGAGAACATGATACCTTCTCTACTACTGGTGTTGATACTATGCCAAAAAGGAATGTATGAGAGAGATTTGATCTTCTAATCTGTTTAGGAGAACTGTAACTCCAAATAAGAATTTTTAGGATATATGTGTGTGTGTGTATACATACACACATATATATATAGTAATAAGTCTAACCTCTGCCCTCTATTCATATAAACAATAAATGTATATAGACGAGTCAAAGAGGAACCTCTATGTTGTCATTGTACCTGCTAGAAATAGCTGTCAAATCTCCTTTATATTATACCCGACCATCCTAAAAACTGTAAGAACATTATGTAATGTAGTCTTAGACACACTGTCATTATCATCATCACCTTCGTTATTTTAGCTGACTATGTTCCATGCTTGCATGGGTTGGAAAGAGTTTATTTTGGCAAATTTTCTCCGTCAGATCCCTTCCTATTACCAACTCTCACCTGTTTCCCAAGAAAGGTAATGTTTTCTAAAGGCCACACATGTTTCCACAGAATTTAAGAAATGAATGACACTGTTTATATAATGGTGACACTCATTTACAACTATCATGTGCTGTCAAGACAAGGTGACACAAATATACACACTTACAAACACACAAGCACACATGTATATTACACACAAATGGGCTTCTTTTCAGTTTCTGTCTACTAAATTCACTCACAAAACTTTGGCTGACCTGGGGCTATAGTAAAAGACACTCTCCCAAAGTGCCACACAGTGAACCCTAAACCATGTTGCGGGAAGCAAACTTCTAAACCACATAGTCATGGCTGTCATCATCATCATCATCATCGTTTAACGTCCGCTTTCCGGCTGTATATAATGAAAAAGACAACAAAAAAGGTTGACTGCAATTGGAAATGGAGTTGACCTGGGGCCAAGCAACAACAGTGGTGTACAAAGTCATATTCTGAACTTTAAAAAGATAGTTGCAGAATAATACTTTAACACTTTAGCATTTAAACTGACCATCTCCTGTTTGAGATATTCTACCTGTTTTATGTTGAAACAAGCCATATCCAGCCTCGAGCAGTTAATGTAATCATTAGACCGTACTTTTGGGGAATGAGAGGTGGATGGAATCCATTGTTCTTGTGTGATCACTGGTGATAATAGGAGGATCAGAGAGATTAGTTTATCAAAATTGGAAACAGCATGTTTCCCTAGATCACAATAAATCCTCATAAAACAAAAAACTTAAAATCTCTCTATCTTTTAGATGTTTCAGCCAACTGACTGTGGCCATGCTGGGACACTGCCCTAAAGGGTTTTAGTCAAATGAATTGACGCCAGCACTTATCTTTTTAAGCCTAGCACTTATTGTATTGGTTCCTTTTGATGAACTGCTAAGTTAGGGGAACGTAAACATACCAACACCAGTTGTCAAATGGTGGGAGTGGACAAAAACAGACACAAACACGTAGGTATACACACACACACATGTATATACACTAATCCCTCAACTATTGCAGGTGTTATGTTCCAAAATCCCCTCCGATAGGTGAAACTCTATGAAGTAGAAACAGTACTGTACTGTATATTTTTAAAAATTATTTTTATATATATTTTATTATAAATGCAAAACAACACCACGGAGGAATCGCCGTAAGCATTAATAATAAACTGCGATATGTACATATAGATGGCCACAGTCTAATGGCTGAAACAAGTAAGAGAATTAGAGAATATACCACGACGTCTAAAAAACTTTTGAAAAAAACTTTTGAACTTTTCCACTTTTGTAAACCTCCTTTATCATCCTTTTTTACCTTACTTTCCTTCACCTACCGTCTCTTCGTACTCTGGATGTTCCTAATCTGTCTTCTCTAATCTGCACCTATTACTTTGTATTCTTCTCCCTCCCTTTCTTTTCTCCTCTCGTTTCTTCTCTCCCTGTCACCCCATTTCTCCCTATTGTCCCATCTTCCTTTTTGCTTTGTTTTTTTCTCCCACCTCGCATATATTTTCTTCTCACAACCCCTTTTTCGCTTTTTCTCCTCATGCCTTTATTTTTTCCCCCCACACCTGTTAAAAAAGTTTTTTTTCCCCCCTTTTTTTTTTTTTTTTTTTTTTTTCCTTTTTTCCACGTCCAATTTTCTCATCACGCTTGTTTTTTTTCCACCACACCTTTTGTAATTCTCCTTCCCACGTCTAATTTTCTTTTCTCTCTCGTTCCATCATGCCTGACTACAAATCTTTCCAACTCACTCTCCACAACCGCCTAAAACTATACCTCCGCACACTTCCCTCTCTATACTTTCAACCAACTATACGACTCTCCTTACCCATATTCAAGAAGACTCGTTTCTCTAGTCATATTACGTTTCTCAGTCGCTGCTTACATCACCGCCTCATCCCTAAGGGTTTCCGCCTCCATTTCCACCCCACTCTCCACTCTTCTACCACCATTCTACCCATACTCCGCACCACATCCTACCGCCTTATGCGGGCCACCATTCGCTCCAATCTCTCTAAAATCCACACTATCGACCGCCTTCTTCCTCCAGCCTTTTCCATATTTTTCTCCTCTCTGTCACCCTCCCATGCTCACAATACATTGCGCTTTATCATTCAACTTAATCATCTCTTTCATGCATTTCTTACCGACACTAAGCTCCGCAAACTTCACTCACTCCTCCATTCCTCTACACCCGATGCCACTACCCCAACCCCTCCACCACCCTTCTCCCTCCCTGATGTGCATTCCCCACCCACACCCAACCACCCTGCCTCTCCCACACACACTCCACCCCCTCCCTCCCAGCCCTCCACCATCCCGACCGCCCCTCCTAACCCTACTTCATCCCCTCCTACTTCTATTCCACCCACCCCTTCTCCACTTCAGCCTGTCGTTACCATTCCCCCAGATCTTCCTCTCTCTGAGGCGGAGCGCTCCGTCCTCAATAGGGGTCTGCGCTTCATCCCACTCACTCCATCCTGCAAGGAATTTCAAACCCGTGCTGATGTCCACAGCTTTGTGCGCCGCGTTAGGTTCGGTGCGCTTTTCCATAACACACCACCCGCACCCAACGAGGACTGCTTCACTGACCTGGGCCGACGACCATCCCAGTGGACGCCTGCTCCTGGCCAGTTCCAGGCAGTTGATCTTTTCGCGGGCGCCTGCCAACGCGCTGTGGGCCGGTTTAACTTTTCCAGGCGTCCATCTCGACTCAACATCTCCCCAGCCGAACTCTCGGCCCTTCGATCCCTCCGACGCCGCACGGACATCATCATAAAACCGGCTGATAAGGGTGGAGCCGTGGTAGTATGGCGTGCGGACCTCTACGAGGCCGAAGCTCTCCGTCAACTTCGAGATACCTCATTCTACCGCCCTCTGCCCTCCGACCCCACGCCCAGCTACCAACAGACTGTGTCCTCCACTATCCATGACCTCATCCTCTCCTCCCGTCTCCCCGCCACCGCCTCCAACCTTATTGTTCGCACCCCACGCACCCCCACCATTTACTTCCTCCCCAAGATCCATAAACCGAACAACCCTGGCCGCCCCATCGTCTCCGCCTGCAACTGCCCCACCGAGCTTATCTCAAAATACCTAGACCGTGTCCTCGCCCCCCTAGTGGCTTCTCTCCCTTCCCACATTCATGACACTAACCACGCGCTTCGTCTATTCAACTCTTTCTCTTTCCCTCCTGGCCCTTCTAAGCTTCTCTTCACTCTAGACATCCAGAGCCTCTATACAGTGATCCCCCACGACGAGGGGCTGCGTGCCCTGAAGTTTTTTCTAGACCAACGCCCCAACCCACAACCCGACACCTCCACACTCATTCGTCTGGCCGAACTTGTCCTATCTCTCAACTGCTTCTCGTTCGCGGGAGATATCTACCAGCAGTTCTCGGGAGATATCTACCAGCAGTTCTCGGGAGTGGCCATGGGGACGAGAATGGGCCCCAACTACGCGAACCTCTTCGTTGGTTATGTTGAGGCCCAAATATTCTCCAGTTTCACTGGTCCCACTCCCGAACTATACGGTCGGTATATCGACGACTGTATCGGTGCCACCTCTCTCTCCCGCGAACATCTTGACTCGTTCCTCTCTTTCGTTCAATCTTTCCATCCTGCCCTCCACTTCTCCTGTACTGTCTCTGACACCTCTGTCCCCTTTCTCGACATTTCGGTCAGCATCCTCCACTCCGCCCTTAGCACCTCCATCCACTACAAACACACAGACTCACACTCCTATCTCAACTTCTCCTCCTCCCACCCTAGACACACAAAACTTTCCATCCCCTATTCCCAATTCCTCCGTCTACGCAGACTTTGTAGCGACAGCCATGACTTTGAGACTCAGTCTCAACTCATGGCTCACCACTTTAGCCTGCGTGGATATCCACCCACCACCATCCACACCGCCCTTGCCAGAGCACGTTCTGTGGACCGTGCATCTGCTCTCTCCCCCGAACCCGCCCTGCCGTTTCCCGCCTCCCTTTTCCCCTCACCTACCATCCCACCACCCTACCCCTCCAACGCTCCATTCTCCGAGCTTTTCGGCGCCTCCAGTCCGACCCCTCCACCTCCCACATCTTCCCTAATCGACCCCTCCCCTCCTTCAAACGAGCCCACAACCTACGGGACCTCTTGGTCCACAGCTTCTTCCCCAGCCCAACCTCCCAACCTGGCTCGTTCCCCTGCTCCCGCCCACGCTGCCGCACTTGCCCTTACCTCTCCAACACCACCCTCCTCACCAGCACCCATCACCGACCCTATCGCATCACCGACTCCTTCACCTGCACGTCTACCAACATCATATATTGCCTCTCCTGCTCTCTCTGCCAATCCCTGTACATCGGACAAACGGGGCGCCGCCTGGCCGACCGATTCGCGGAACACCTCCGAGATATCAACGTCGGCAATGACACCCCGGTGTCACGCCACTTCCGTTCTGCCGGCCACTCCTTGCGGCAACACCTGTCGGTGTTTGGACTGTCCATGCACAGGGGCCATCCGGACTCCCGTTTGCGCCGTGAACAGGGATTAATCTTCTATCTTTGCTCCTTTGCGCCACATGGGCTCAACTCCCCTCCACTCTTCATCTAACCTCCTCCTCCTGTCTCTCTCCCCCACCCTCCCTCCTACCACCCATCTCTCCCCTCCCCCACCTCCTGCTCCGACTCCTACTTCTTTGTATGTCTCTTCACCTCTCTTCATACTTCTCTCCACTCCCACTTCTCTTCATCCCTACTCTTTCTCTCCTCTCTCTTACTCTCTCTCACTCTCTTCTCTCGTACTCCCCCCTCTCTCACTCTTACTCTCTACACTCTTACTCTCCTACTCTCTACACTCTTACTCTCTTACTCTCTCACCCTTACTCTCTCACTCTCTTCCCCTCTCTCTCACTCTCTTTCTCTTCCTTTCTTTCTCCCCCCCCCCCCATACCCCTCTTCCCTCTCTCTCACTCTCTTTCTCTTCCTCTCTTTCTCCCCCCATACCCACCTTCCCCTCTTTCTCCCCCCATACCCACCTTCCCCCTCTCTCCATCCCCCTTCCCTCTCTTATACCCACCCTCCCTCCTCTCTTCCTCTCCCCTCCCATACCCATCTTCCCCCTCTCTTACATCCACCTTCCCCTTCTCCCTCCTCGTCAACACCCCCTCATAAGCTCATCCCACCACACCCCAACACACTCCTACTCTACCTTCCCACTCCACCCCATCCAATTCCTTACACCCACCACCCACCCCTACCCACAGACCCCTACCTCTACCCCACACTCCACCCATGCCTTCCCCACCTCCCAACACCCTCACATCACACCACACCAATACCCTCGCATCACACCACGCACACCACACCAATACCCTCGCATCACACCACGCACACACTACAACTGACCAACTACTTTCTCCCTTTCTCCCTTCCCCCATTTTCACACTACATACGTCAAGATCACCAGCAGTCTACCTCCCACACACAGCCCCTCGTTCCCGATCACCGTTTGTTATCTCCCCCTTTCTTAGCTCTCCTGAAATAAGAATTTCTAACTTCCGGTCAGCCATTGTTATGATCGGCCATTATTATGATTGACCGTTGACTGAACACTATTCAATTTTTTTTCTCCGTGTTTTTCTCCTTGTCTCCGTATTCTTTCTGTTGAAGAGCGTAGCTCGAAACGTCAAAGACTTTCCGTATTCCCGAGCGTCATACTAATATATACTTTTGTTATTTACACCACCTCTCCTCGTCTGTTGTTATTATTTGTATATTCTCCCATATATACGATGGGCTTCTTTCAATTTCTGTCTTCCAAATTCACTCACAAGGCTTTGGTTAGCCTGAGGCTATAGTAGAAGACACTTGCCTAAGTTGCTGTGCAGTTGGACTGAACCTGGAACTATGTGATTTGGAAGCAAGCTTCTTACCATAGCCACACCTGTTACTGCACAAATATTCGATAACATGTTTTTGGGTTTTTCTTTTATGGGGTTGGTGTAGTTTATTCAGGAGACAAAAGTGATGCCTATGACTTTTGTGAGCCCTCAGACTCCAGTAAGGTTGAATTGGTGTTTAGTTTGAACATGTGTAAGCTGAAGCTTGCATAAAAAAGAGACAGAATTCCCTAGAAATGATGCTCTGACATTAAGTAAAATGCATAGAGCAGGGGAGAAGGCACACGCATAACTGCTATTGTTGTTTAGCTTAGTTTTGGCCTGATAAAATAAACCCATAATCACAGGCATTCCGTCCATGACTGTCCAGTCTTTCAGATACAGTATATATGGGACTACATTATCAAATGCATCTTGCTATGTTCAACATAATTGTGCATAATTTGAGGGAGATTTGGCTGCTATTTCTAACAGTACAGCCACAGAGCAACCTATTGAGAAATGATTAGTTTGTTGGCTGAACCTGAGTGGAGGTGGTATACAACTAGCTAATTAAAAGAACTCAAAGCTATTGTATCAGTGATAAAAATAAGTAGTTTTAACCAGAGTATATTTGTTAGAAGCTCTGGAACACAGTTCAGAATTGTTTTGTCTTCTTTGCTGACTCTGGACGACACGTTTACAATTGTTGGACAGCTGACATTTGTAGCAGTTTACATATCCTAATTTTCTGTATCAGATTTAATCTATTTACATTTGGTACGTCTTTCTAACAGATGAGGAAACTGTGGTAATGTAGTAATCCGATCAGAAGGGCAACTAAATGCTTGCAATGAAATTTGAACTTGTGAATAATGAGTAATTGGTTCAAAATATCTGCTTGAAGATCTCATATCGTGTGTGTGTGTTATTTCTTTACTACCCACAAGGGGCTACACACAGAGGGGACAAACAAGCACAGACAAACAGATTAAATCGATTATATCGACCCCAGTGCGTAACTGGTACTTATTTAATCGACCCCGAAAGGATGAAAGGCAAAGTCGACCTCGGCGGAATTTGAACTCAGAACGTAGCGGGCAGACGAAATACCGCTAAGCATTTCGCCCGGTGTGCTAACGGTTCTGCCATATCGTGTGTGTGTGTGTAATCATTGTTTTTTGCTCGTTTTCGATGCTGATGTGAGTTGGGTGGGTTGAAGGACCACATCTTACTCCAGTGTCTTCGTTTTTGGCATGGTTTATATGGCTGGATACCTTTCCTAACACCAACTACTTTACAGATTATACTAGATGTGTTTTTCTTGGTACCAACATTATAGAGATTATCTCGCCTTAGGTAAGACTAAAGAAGCATTGTTGCTGCTTGATTCAGTTTATCCTACTTTTTCTATTGGCACAGTTTTAATGGAATGAAGATCCCACGACTGAAAGAGTAGAAGTTTGATTTGGTGACAGAAACAGATTTATTATGAGAGAGTGACAGAAGCTACAGAATGAGACATGTGAATTATAGAGACATCGTGAGGGATGTGTGATAGGAGTATTCAGTTTTCTGAGAGGGGTGTGTAGCTCAGAGTAACAGTCACAGTCGCAGGACTGTTGAAATTACATGGATATGCAATAACCTCTTATGAGCAAATGAAGGAATCAAAACACAGCTCAGAGCAAGATTCAAAGAAAACTTATCTATTTACTTGCCAGTGCCCCTGGACTGGCTCTTGTGCGGGTGGCACATAAAATACACCATTTCAAGCGTGGCCGTTGCCAGTACCGCCTGACTGGCCTTTGTGCGGGTGACACGTAAAAGCACCCACTACACTCTCTGAGTGGTTGGCGTTAGGAAGGGCATCCAGCTGTAGAAACTCTGCCAAATCAGATTGGAGCCTGGTGTAGCCATCTGGTTTCACCAGTCCTCAGTCAAATCGTCCAACCCATGCTAGCATGGAAAGCGGACGTTAAACGATGATGATGATGATGATGAAGTTACTAAATGAGAAAAAGATTGGGACACAAACTGATAGAAAAACCTATAGACTTTATGATTTCCATGAGCAATCAAATTGCTAAAGAACACCTAGCACAAATTGAAGCTCCCAACTTTTGGACATTGGACGTCATACTATATTGTATTGTATGATTTACTACAGATAGCAACGTGTGTGTGTTTGTATGTTCTCCAATTGTAAAGAAAGGCACATTTAAATGGCATCATTTATTTTCAGTTCTCTGTGTAATCATGTCCAGGTTGTTTGTTGTTCAATATACTGGAGGTATTATTACTTTGATAGGTAAAGATTGGTATCAGGAAGGACATCCAGCCTTAGTAAATATCGTGTCATTGTAGTTTCATCTAACACATTCAATCATGGAAAAGTAGGAGTGAAAGCAATAATAATATACACACATACAGGTATAGGTAAGTGTGTATATATATATGTGTGTCTCTGTGTACGTAAGTTCTCCTTGTTTTTATGTGTTTGGCATCTGTTAGCAAAATATCAGCCTTACTATCAAATACAGGTGGTGTTATGTGCTCTAATTAACCAACAAAACATGTCCAGGCTTCATGACATTTTGCGCAATCTTTGTAATAGAAATTTCACTGCTATTTTGAGCTTATATATGTGTGTGATAAAATTAAGGTAATCAATACCTATTTGTCATACATGAAGGTGCGTGGCTCAGTGGTTAGAGTTTCAGGCTTGCAATCATAAGGTAGTGAGTTCGATTCCCAGACCAGGCTGTGTGTTGTGCTTTGAGCAAGATGCTTTATTTCATGTTGCCCCAGTCCACTCAGCTGTAGGAATGAGTTGCGATGTCATTGATGCCAAGCTGTATCGGTCTTTGCCTTTCCCTTGGACAACATTGATGGTGTGGAGAGGGAGGCTGGTATGCATTAGTGACTGCTGGTCTTCCACAAACAACCTTGCCTGGACGTGTGCCTCAGAGAGGAACTTTCTAGGTTCAATCTCTTGGTCATTCGTGACCAAAGAAGGCTTTTACTCTTTTATCTGCTTGTCATAAGGTTTGTTGAGTCCATTATATAATGAATATGTAAGCAATCATGGAAGTAAACACAGACTGGTTTTACACAGATATCAGAATGGATAGGAACAAACTTCTTTGGACTGGTACCAATTTCGCATTTAGGACCCTGGCTGGGTAGCCATGTATCTACAGCAGCACACCTGTTTCTGCCCTTATTCTTGATCACTCTCTCCTCCTCTTGTTTTTCCTCTGACTAGGTAACGAAGTATCTCCTTTACATCAGCACACTTGTTTCTATCCTCTTTCTTGCACCTCTCTCTCACTCTCTCTCTTTCTCTCACTGGGTGGCCATGTACCTCCTCTATATCAAGACACCTGTTTCAGCCTGTCTCTGTCTCGCTCTAACCTTTCATCATCTGACACTGGATCACCTCCTCCAATACCCCATCTGTTATAGCAAGATACCTGTATCTGCCTCACTGTCACACTCTAACCTTTCATCTTACACAAGTTCCCCTCCTCAAATGCCCCTGCTCCTCTCAAAATTCCTTGTTTTGCAAGTTACTTAGTGACCCTGCCAGTACTGGTACCATGTAAAAAGCATCCAGTCCACACTGTAAAGTGGTTGGCATTTGGAGGGGCATCCAGCCATAGAAACCCTGCCAAAACAGACACAGTAGCCTGGGATAATCTTCTACCTGGCCAGCTCCTGTCAACCGTCCTACCCATGCATGCATGGAAGACAGATGTTAAATGATGATGGTGGTGGTGGTGGTGGTGATTCATAATATCTTCTCAAATTTCTACAGAAACCATAAAAAAGTTTTAAGGCATGGCTGATTGGTAAGAAGCTTGCTTCCCAACCACATGGTTCTAGGTTCAGTCCTCCCCATGTGATACCTTAGGCAAGTGTCTTCTACTATAGCCTTGAACGAAGCCTGTTAAATATATATATATATAAGAAAAAACAAAATGGAGAAATTGATATGCTGACATCAATTTATTGAAACAAATCCAATTTCGAACAATATCAAACTCATAGATCCTACAATCATTTCCATGCCCATGTGAAGCTAACATCTTTTAGTATTTCACTACTACACTGGATAAAACCAGGGAACCTGGATGCTGACATCCCTTTAAGAGGTATTTATATCCTTGAAATAAATTAAGTACCAGTTGTGTACTGGGTTCGATCTAATCAACTGGCCCCCTCCCCACAAAACACAAAAATTTCAAGCCTAGAAAAGTATATTGTCTCAGTTACAGAATATAGAAAGTAATGTAACACCAATGACTATATAAGCCAATCAAAATATCTCGGTTACAGAAACGTAAACGGAATTGCTATTTAACCTTAAAATACATTGTACATATTTAAAGAGCCTTTTTGGTTTGGTGGTATGGAACATTTTTCTGGTCATTTGACAGTGGCCATGCTGGAGCACCACTCCTTAGTCAAAATTGACCCCTGGACTTATTCCCTGTAAGCCTGGTGCTTATTCTATCAGTCCCTTCTTCTGAACAGCTAAATTACAAGGACACAAACACACCAACATTGGTTTTCAAGCAATGGTGGTAGTGGAACAAACACAGACACAAAGACACACACACACACACACACACACACACACACACACACACATACATACATACAACGGGCTTGGAGGTAGTGGTGATGCTGGCTGGTGCAATTTTGTGGTTTGCTGGTATGTCAAGAGAGATCCAGCAAACCCCTAACTGGTTTCCTGATCTTAAAAGTGTAATGATGGAGCAGCTGGTGCAGTGGTCTTCCTCACAGTACTTCATGCTAGACAATATTTTGTGTGTATGTCACATCACGTTTTTGGCTTTGTCTGTTATCCCAATTGAGTGTCATAACTCTTACTTTGATATTGTTCATAGCTCGTGCTCTTGAAACTGCAACTTATAATTGGCCATGAGAAAATACTGGTTGAGGCAAATGTATTCTAACTTTTTCAAATGTTTGCCCTTGAGCCTTATTAATTGTCATTGAATATGCAAGTCGAAGTGGAAACTGAAGTCTGTTTAGTGTGAATGGAATATTTGCATCACTTGGGTTAAGGTTAATTTTGGGAATTAGAACTGTATGACCTCTGTTGGAGCCTGTTACTAATAATGCCTCTACACATTGTTCATGAAGTCTTTACACTTTCATGCAAGTTCCATTACATAATCCTTGACTGATTGAAAGATTTCTTAGCAGCATTACAATAGCCCTTTTAAGTTGAGGTGATGAGGAGGTATACCGGATGGAGTGAGTGAGTTTATGAATCTGAATGGATAGTTCTGAACCTCCTCTTCATTATTGCAGGACACTGAATCTGCTTAAAGTACATTTTAAGTGCCTCTGATATAATATTAAGAACTTTTTCATTTATTGCAAGACAGAATTTTTAGGAGATAAAATTACTCATTTCTCCATTTCTTCTGGCATGCAGTTGTTGAAATTTTCTGGGTACAAATGTACAAATTGAAATACAAAAGAATGAAATAAGAAATGGATTTATGAATGAAAGTTTGGTAATTGCGTTTATTTCCACTACACGACACTTATTATTGCAAACATGTTTTAACTAACCTAAACTATACACACACACACAAATACATTCATATATATATATATATATATATATATATATATATATATATATATAATATATATGTATATGTCTCAAGTTGTAGCTGTAATTCAAAGGGTCCAGCCTTGTCATATTGTGTGTGAGGCCGAATCTCCCTGAGAACTATGTTAATGTTATGCATGTCTGTGGAGTACTCAGCCATTTGTGAGTTAATTTTATCCTCGTGTGGTAATGAAAAGTGAAATTGACAGCCAATATTTGCTGTGTATATGTATCTATATATGAACTTTCCTTTGGATTTATGTATCTACTGTGTCTCTCACCTTCTCTCTTTCTCTTTCATTTCCTTTGTGTCCCTCATCTTTCCCACTTTTGATTTAACAATGTGTATATATATCTATGTATCTACTTCTCTTGCGATGTGATAAACATTTAAAAACACAAAACAAATGCCGTCACTACTCACTGTCTCTTTCACTCTCTCTCTCTCTTTCTCTCTCTTTTTCTCTTATCTCTTACATCATTTCTGAAACATTTAAAAACGCAAAACGAACGTCATCACCACTCACTGTCTCTTTCTCTTTCGCTCTCTCTCTCACTCTCTCTTTCTCTCTTACTTCCTCTCTGTCCTCCTCTCTCTCACTCTGCCACTTCATTGAAGTAAGTGTGATGCACACACAACAGGTACGTACAAAAACAAAAAGTTAGCGTATTAATATTATTGATGATGATATATGTAACCACATGTGAACCATTGCCGATTATTTTCCTCCATTTTCCTTTTCTCTTACACTTTCCTCTGTCCCCTGTTTCTGAAGAAGAACTATGCTCGAAATGTAAAACCAACTTTCTTTCCTTCCCTGAATGTCTGCTAATACTTCGTGTTGTTTTTTTTCTTGTGTTTGTTCTTCGTTTATTGGGGATTTACTATATATTATATATATATATATATATATATATATATATATATATATATTAGGGACAAAATCCAAAATTACAGGTAAAAACTCAATTAAAATCAATTTATAAAAAATTAAAATTAAATTGAGCTTTACAGATTAAAATATATATAAATATATATATCCTGCAAACGGACAGAGACTTAGAGACAAGTTACTTGAAGCATTTAACGAAATAGAAGGGGATATAGCATCATACAACGTGGAAGACAATTGGAGATTTCTGCGGGACAACCTGTTGAAAGCCACCGACCAGATTTGTGGGTGGTGTAAGGTCCCCTCCCGACCCAGAGTAACGTGGTGGTGGAACAAGGAGGTAGACAGGGCTATTAGACAAAAGAAACAAGCTTGGAAGGACTGGAAGAACGGTGGTAGCAGGGAATTGTACCAATGTGCCAGAAGGGAGGCTAGGCGACAGGTTTATTTAGCCAGAGGGGAAGCAGATAAGGAAAGATTTGCCAATGTTCTGCGCCGTGAGGACCAAAGACTCGAGGTATTTCGTGTTGCAAGACAGTGTAGGAGAGAGAATAGTGATGTTGTAGGAGAGAAATGTGTTCGCATGGATGATGGTACGCTTGCATTAAATGAGGATGCAAAGAAAGAGGTCTGGAGATGCCACTACGATAGATTGCTTAATAAAGAGAATGAATGGGAGAAAGAGAGCCTGCCTTATGTCGACCCAATAGAGGGACCAGCTATCCGAGTTGATAGTACCAGGGTAGATAAAGCAATTAAGAGTATGAAGACCGGGAAAGCCCCCGGCCCATCAGGAATCACTGCAGAGATGCTCAAAATATCTGGCAGTGTTGGCTATAGCCTAGTCACCCGTATTACGAACCAGGTGATACACGAAGGAGTCATACCCTATGACTGGTGTAGCAGCATCATAGTCAACTGCTACAAAGGTAAAGGTAAAGGGGACGCTTTAGATACAAATAATTACAGAGGCATCAAGCTGTTAGATCAGGTTATGAAAGTTACAGAGAGGGTCATAGCCCAACTAATTAGGGAGCGAATCAATTTAGATGAGATGCAGTTTGGGTTCGTGCCAGGTAAAAGCACTACTGATGCCTTATTTCTAGTGAGACAGTTGCAAGAGAAATACCTAGCTAAGGATAAACCTCTGTACCTGGCTTTCGTTGACATGGAGAAAGCCTTTGACAGGGTCCCCCGATCCCTTATCTGGTGGTCAATGAGGAAACTTGGGATAGAAGAATGGTTAGTGAGAGCTGTGCGAGCCATGTACAGAGATGCTGCCAGTAAGGTGAGGGTTGGAAATGAGTACAGCAATGAATTCCGGGTAGAGGTAGGGGTCCACCAAGGTTCCGTCCTCAGCCCCCTATTATTTACCATAGTCCTCCAGGCAATCACAGAGGAGTTCAAGACAGGTTGCCCCTGGGAGCTCCTCTATGCTGATGACCTTGCCCTAATTGCGGAGTCACTATCAGAACTAGAGGAGAAGTTTCAGGTGTGGAAGCAAGGTCTAGAATTGAAGGGCCTTAGAGTCAACCTAGCAACCAAAATCCTAATAAGTAGGAAGGTAGATAAAACACAAACCCCTTCAGGTAGATGGCCCTGCTCAGTATGTAGAAAAGGAGTAGGTAGTAACTCTATAAGATGTACCCGGTGCAAGCTATGGACACATAAGAGGTGCAGCAACATCAAAGGCAGGTTAACTAGCAAGTTAGTTTTTGTTTGTGGCAGATGTTCAGGTGCAATAAAGACTGCAAACAAACAGGAAACAACTTCTATCTCATTCCAGGGTGAAAAACTAGAGGTAGTCGATAGCTTCCGCTATCTGGGCGACCAAGTTAGTAGTGGGGGTGGGTGCGCTGAAAGTGTAGCTGCTAGAATAAGAATAGCCTGGGCAAAGTTTAGAGAGCTCTTACCCCTGCTGGCGACAAAGGGACTCTCACTCAGAGTAAAAGGCAGACTGTATGACGCATGCGTACGAACAACCATGCTACATGGCAGTGAAACATGGGCTGTAACTGCTGAGGACATACGTAAGCTCGCAAGGAATGAAGCCAGTATGCTCCGTTGGATGTGTAATGTCAATGTGAATACCCGTCAGAGTGTAAGTATCTTGAGAGAAAAGCTGAACATTAGAAGCATCAGTTGTGGCGTGCAAGAGAGACGATTGCGCTGGTATGGACATGTGGTGAGAATGGAGGAGGATAGCTGCGTGAAAAAGTGCCACACCCTAACAGTTGAGGGAACCCGTGGAAGAGGTAGGCCCAGGAAGACCTGGGCTGAGGTGGTGAGGCAAGACCTTCGTACATTGGGCCTCACCGAGGCGATGACTACGGACCGAGACCTTTGGAAATGGGCTGTGCGTGAGAAGACCCGGCAAGCTAAGTAAGATCGTTGCCAGTGCCCCTGGACTGGTTCTTGTGCGGGTGGCACATGAGATGCACCATTTTGAGCGTGGCCGTTGCCAGTACCGCCTGACTGGCTCCTGTAGGATTTTCGAGCGAGATCGTTGCCAGTGCCCCTGGACTGGCTTGTGCGGGTGGCACATAAAAGACACCATTTCGAGCGTGGCCGTTTTCGTGCGGGTGACACGTAAAAGCACCCACTACACTCTCTGAGTGGTTGGCGTTAGGAAGGGCATCCAGCTGTAGAAACTCTGCCAAATCAGACTGGAGCCTGGTGTTGCCATCCGGTTTCACCAGTCCTCAGTCAAATCGTCCAACCCATGCTAGCATGGAAAGCGGACGTTAAACGATGATGATGATGATGATATCGATGAGTTCATGAAACTTGGTTCTTTTCCCTAAAACTATATATATATATATATATATATATATATATATATATATATATATATATATATATGTGTGTGTGTGTGTTTATGTGTATATCTATGTGTGAGTGTTGTGTCTGTGTTTGCCTCCCCATCACTGCTTGACAACTGGTGTTAGTGTGTTTACATCTCCATAACCTAGCGGTTTGGCAGAAGAGACTGATAGAATAAGTACTGGGCTTAAAAAAAAGAAATAAGCTCTGGGGTTGATTTGTTCAACTAAAAACCCTTCAAGGCAGTGCTCCAGCATGGCTGCAGTCACATGACTGAAACAAATAAGAGATTAATGATATAATTACTTACGCACTCATAAGCAAATATATATGTATGTACGTATGTATATATGTATGTATATATCCGTCCATTGACTTTTTGCCATCCATGTGGTTTTATAACTAATATTCATAACTTTATGTACTTCAAATTCCACTGTTAAAAACAGTTTACTTCCTACCTCTCAAAATTTCTGAATTCTTATGATGTATATAACATACATTTCTTACTGATAAGAACAAAACTTCTAAATTGGATGGAGAAAAAAATCATACAGTTACTTTAGTATAATGGTAGAATGTTTGTCGCCTTTACAGAAGCTATGAGTTCAGTCCCACAAGCAGCCTTTGACTTTATTCATCTAAGGGTTTCTTTTTCACATGATATTGTGCAACATTCTATGGCTCAGTGGTTAGAGCATCAAGCTTACAATCATGAGGTTATGAGTTTGATTCCCGCTCCAGGCTGTGTGTTGTGTTCTTGAGCAAGACACTTTATTTCACGTTGTTCCAGTTCACTCAGCTGTAGAAATGAGTTGCAACATCACTGGGGCCAAGCTGTATCAGCCTTTGCCTTTCCCTTGGATAACATCAGTGGCGTGGAGAGGAGATGTTGGTATTCATGGGTGACTGCTGGTCTTCCATAAACTTGGCAATCCCATGGTCATTCATGGTCTTTACTCCTTTACTAGCTAGGATATGAATATCCTAGCTAATTATTTATTACTTTCGTCCCTCTATCATACTTAAGCCTTTCAACACCTGGCAATCAGTCAATCATCTCCACCTTCCTCTCCCAAATACTTCTTAGTAGTGGGAGCTTTTTCCTCCCTTTCTTTCTCCTCTTTCCCTGTTCTTTTCTGTCTTATGGCAGCCTCACTAGTGCTGATTTAAAAATCCAGTGCTCACTGTAAAGTTGTATAGCCGAATGCATAAATAAAGCACCCAGTACACTCTGTAAAGCAGTTGGCATTAGGAAAGGCATCCAGCTATAGAAACCATGTGAAAGATGACATTAGAACTCAGTGCAGCCCTGCAGTATGCCAGTTCCCTGTCAAACCATCCTACCCATGCCAGCATGGAAAGCAGATGTTAAATGATGATTATGATGATGTACTTTGAGTTCTACCATTAAAAAAGATTTATTTCATATCTTTCAAAGATTCTTAACTCTTATGACATAAAGAATATATGCACACACATACACACACACAGAGGAAAGGAGAACAAAAGTGGGGTTCAAATTTCGTAACAGCTGTTTCAACTGCATTTTATTGATGCTGTCATAGATTACATCATGACAAAAACCAGCCATCATCAGCTAAATTTTGAGCACATAACCAGGTAAAGTAGAAGCAAAAGATGGCTCATTTGCCAACTACCATAATGAACAAGTGATATTTTGAAAGAAAAAGAACAACAAAAGAGTAGAATTTTTAGAGAAAGTGAAGCAGATATCCCAGAGCAAATATGGCAAAAACCATCCTTTCTATGTACCAATTATCATAATGTGCAAGCGATATTTTGAAAAAAGAACAGAATTTATAGAGAAAGTGAATCATATTCCGCAAATAGGTCAGATCCTGTTAAGATAACAACTTTAAGAAAAAGGATGGATTTGACATATTTGCTCTGGAATGTCTAGTTTTTCAAAATATCACATGTCTATTATGGTCATTGGTGAATGAGTCAACAACTTTTGCTTCTACCTTACTTGTTTATGTGTATAAAATGGCTGGCTTCTGCTATGATGTAATTTATGGATGCATCAATAAAATGCAGCCAAAACAGCTGTTGTGAATCTTGAATGCCACTTGTGTTCTTTTATATGTACGCAATACCTGGAACCAACCCCGGGTCTGATCTATGGTTTATATTAGATTTGATACCTGTATGTATATTTATATAACTATATATGTATATGTATAAATATATGCTTACAGTATATCACCGACAAATGACAACTAATGGTTATTTTATTTTTCTGTGAGCTCAGTATTAATTACCCAGCCATTCCTGACATTTTACTTGTTGATACGCCTAAATTCTAATGAATCCTGGAAGTGATGTACCTATCTACTTACTTACCTACCTACCTAAACCTACCTGTGTGTGTTTACGTATATAAGTTTGTGTGTATGTATTTTGACTCTCCTTTCTAGCAAGCTGGTGCTTCATGTACCCTCTATAATAATTATATATATATATAGATATATAGATAGATAGATAGGTAGATATGTGCACGTGTGTATATATATATATATATATATATATATATATATATATATATACACACACTCATACATGTATATATTCATGTATAAATGTATATATCTACATGTTTATATGGATATATATATGTTATGTAAGGTATAATTTAGAGGTGTTAAGCCCTCTAAGGGATAGGAGTATCCAGAGGCACTCCTGGTAATTACCTCAGTAAGTATTGTCCTTGGTATAAAGTATACGGCAGCATGTAATTTAAAAAGGTAAGCCATAGTTTAATGTATATACAGACAATAAGAAAATCGAGGAAAAACAACAAATAGAAGTGTATCTTTGGTGCTAAAAAGCCATTATTTAATTAGTTAAGCAAGATGATGGTAAGAGTGAGTTTACAGCTGTTTCTGTGTACTATGTTTAGGTAAATATGTATTTACCTCATTGCAAATGGTAGACGTCATCAGAACGAAGAAGGCAGAGATAGACAAAAAGAAGAATAGAGCAAAAGATAAATGGAGAATTCAGAAAAGAAAATGTTCAATGATTCAAAAGTCTTACATTTTAGTTGGGTTCAAAGTTCATTAAATCCATTGTGAGGTAGGTAAAGAATAGAGGTTGGTTGAATCTGAAGTCTTGTAGTTAGTTATTAGCATGACTTCCATGTGTCTGCCTGTTCGGCTAGTTGACCGCTGGTGTAATCTGAGGGAGTTATCCCTAATTAGGGATATCTGGTGTAGTTTATATAACTTATAGGTTGTGGGTAGTTTGTATATTTGCAAAGGAAGCCATAAATAAGAGTAAAGGTTATATCTAGCAGAAGTACGATTTAGCATGTAAAGACAAAGTATCAGAATAACTTTTAGGTTTGAGGAGTGCAATGAAAAGGAAAAGAAACAGATAGAAGAGGGGTAATTTAACATGTAAAAAGAGTTGGTATTTCTCGACTGAAAAGAATTGCAGGTAAAAGATAGGCTAGTGTAGAAAGTAGATTAGGTATATTAATTATTTATTGATAATGTAGGTTGGGGTAGGCTATCGTAGGGTATAGTTATTTTTATTTATAATGTGGGTTAGATATGCATAAGCTTGTTAGAATCGGGAAGGTTAAGGGGAGGTAATACGCTGATAAGTAGGTCTGATAGTGGTGTATACAAGAATGAGTGGGTTTTACGAATTGGCCTTTATGCAAACAAAAAATATTATTTCCGTATTTTTTTATTGAGCAGAGGTGATTTGGCCATTAAAATTAGTAGTTTCTCTGTTATACAGAGCTCACAGCACTTATTGTTAATGGTATAAGATGAAGTTTTTGCTAGGATACACCATTCTAAACTATAGTTGACTTTTTTGTCTTTTAATTCCCAGATGTAGCTGCTAAGTCCTGTAGAGTTTGCTTTACTTCTATTTCTAAAGGGTAGATTGGTGGGAATTGTATCGAAGTATCATTTCATTTTTCATGGCTCCTATATAAGATTTAGTATGGTTATATACACATGTATATGTATACAAGTGTGTGTATGTGTATAGTAATAATAATAATCCATAGATAGAATTTATAAATATTTTAATGTATATGTGTGTATATGTATGCATGTATGTATGTCTGTATGTGTATGTACGTCTATATATGTATGTATGTGTGTATATATGTATATATATATATCATGCCACCATGGAAAGTGGACGTTAAACAATGATATATATGTGTATACATGTATGTATGTATGTATGTATGTGTATCATGCCGGCATGGAAGGTGGACATTAAATGACGAGGATATATATAGGTTTATATATGTATGTATGTGTGTGTGCATGTATAAATATATGCACTATTCATATATACTTAAATATGTATATTTCATTTATATTTTCAGGGCAGGAAACTTGATTTTCAGATGTTTTCTAATTTTATTTTAAGGTAAGAAATAATATTTTTGATTTGAATTTAATAACTGGGATATTTTTCTCTTTTTTTTTTTTTATGAAATAGAGTGATAAAAATTTCTAGTGAAGTTGAATTATTCTAATCCTTAGTAATACCACATTCTATATGGCACATATTCTAAAACGGCAATGCTGCATGTATCTCAAGAACACAGGTACACCATGTGGTGCAGTACAAGCCTTTAGAACCATGATGGTGATGATGACAATCAGATATTGTTGGAGTGGGCTTAGTCATTTACATTGTACCTAAATTATAAGTTTCTGATTTAGGTACAAGGTCAGTAATTTTGATTGTGGGAAGGCTGATGTCATCAACCCCAGTATTTGATTGATACTGATTTTATCAATTCCAGAGAGTTGCAAGGCTAAATTGACCTCAGATTTGAACTAACAATGTAAAGAACTAGTAACATTGAAAGCTATTTTGCCCAGTATTCTGGTGATTCTGCTTGTAATAGTAATATTCAATGAGGTTCAGCAATATAACTAGTTCTATTAAGTTGTTGGTCAGCTAGTATATGGGTCATACATAAGTTTATATCTGTTATGAGAGTTTAGTCAGGCTTGTCAGTTGTTTTTTAATTTAATGTGCGTTAGATGAGTAAGCATGTTATTTCACCTGGTGTTGCCAGTAGATATCAAGATTTGTAGGAGTGCTATTTGCAGTTGACAAACTTTTTATTTTTATATATTTTTTTTAAACAGTAAGATATTCGTATCTTAGCCAATTAACACCTACATCTAGAGGTAAGTGCTGGCTGTAAATAAGACAGCATAACTGATTCTTCCTACATATATATTTTTTTTAAACAGTAAGATATTTGTATCTTAGCCAATTAACACCTACATCTAGAGGTAAGTGCTGGCTGTAAATAAGACAGCATAACTGATTCTTCCTACATAAAAATGTAATAGTGTTAAACCTTTTGTGACCATATTTCTAACAAAAGTACATTTTACCTTTGTATTTTAATTTTCAAAATAATCAGCAATTATGGAAAGTTTGGTGAAACAACATGATTTACTAAAGGATAAATTTTTATATGTTGATATCTCATGATAGTATTGGGTTGTCCGGAAAGTTCGTGCTGATTTATAGTAGCTTACCTTTTGATTTATTTGCCATGAAACCACCTCAATTCTGGGAAGAGGGTATTTTCAAGTTAAAGGAAAGATGGAGACGCATTGTGCACGAAAATGGTTCATATTTGGTTGATTAAAAATGTAATGGCAAGTATTTATTGACCTTTTTCTTTCCTTTAAAAATCAGCACGAACTTTCCAGACAACCCAATATTTTATTCCAAGATCTCTATTTTATTTTCAACTCTCAGAGCAGTTCCAGCCAGGATGATGTTCAATGGCTTACATATATAAATTTCATGTTTAAGCAGCTGGACAATCAGGGATAGTCCTTGAGAAGTTAAAAACATCTGGTGAAGTAGTATGCATTAGGCATATATGTAGTCATTCAGGTTTTACAGGAAGGGGTTATTCCTAAGGACAAACATAGCAGAATTATCATCAACCTCTTAGAAGGACAAAGGGAATGTTCAAGAAAGAAGCAACTACACAGAAGCATTAAATTGATGGACCAAGTTATGAAAGTAATAGAAAAACTTATAGCATAAACTAATTAGGAAGAAAATTAGTTTAGATGAGATGTACTTTGGATTTATGTGACATGCTCTCTTCTTTATGTGACAACTATAGAAGTGCTTACCAAAGTACAAATCATATATTTTGTGTTCATTGACCTGGAGGAAGGCTTTTGACTGACTACCACACTTTATAATCTACTGGTTACTAAGAAAACTAGATGAAGATAGATAGCCCACAAACTATGCAGGCCATGTCAGCAATGTAAGAATGAACGAGGAGTTCAGTGAGGAATTTACTGCCTGCTATAGATGATTGAGGTAAATGTGTCTTCAGTATCTTTGCTAATGACATTGTGAGGGTAAATATTTAGCAAGAGGTTTTGGAATCATTATCACCGTCATTGTTTTTATATTTGCTCTTCCGTGCTGTTATGGGTTCACCAAGATATTTTGAAGCAGTTTTTGCAAATGGATGCTCTTCTTACTACGACTCATTCCTTTTAGTCATCTCTTACAATACACAGCGATACAGAGTAATCCATTCTAAAAACTCGGATACATCCAGTTAGCATGGATGCTAATGTGTGACTTTAAACCAACAAGGTGACCAACCCTGGTAATGTCTCTTCCATTACCTTCAGACACAGTGTCACATAACTAGCCACTTTCCTCACCAAACTCCTGATCTTCCTTTCTCAACATGGACCAGTCCAGATCTCATGCTAGTGTGCCTGCCCCATTCAAAAGAACAACTCTTTCTAACTCTGAACACTATTGGCCTATCACACTCACTTCCAACTTCTTAACAATTACCAGTACAGCTTTAGTATATCTAAATCTATTTGTGAGGGTGCTGTTTTCATTTGTCACTCAACAATGTTCCCTTGCATTTGAGAAATTTGCTGAAAGCAATGTCATAACACTTGACATCAAAACATTTGATCATGTCTGACATTGAGAACTTCTTAATAAGTTGCCTGTCAATGATTCCATCCATCTCACTTCTCAATTGGAAGTCTACTATCAGATTACACCACTACATGTATTGAATGAGGTTATCTCTGTCTCAAACTCTGGTGTGCTCCAAGGCTCAGTTATGTCCTCCTGACTCTGCCTTTTGTACATTAATAACTTCTTGCTATAACCTTCAATAATGTTCCTGCCTTAACATTCCACATACAGATGTCATCTGCATGTAGTCTAGGCTTCCTATATATCCACCCTTTTTTTTGTACTTCCCTCTCTCTCTCTCTCTCTCCCTCCCCCTCTCTCTCTCTCTCTCTCTCTCTCTTAGGGTAACCATTTGCCTCCTCTACAACAATACATCTGTTTCTGTCTCTCTTTCATTATCTGATACTAAATCACCTCCTCTAATGTCCTCTCACCTCTCAAAGGTTCTTTGTCTTGCAAGTTACTTGGTGATCCCACCTGTGCTGGTGCCACATAAAAAAGCATCCAGTCCACACTGTAAAGTGGCTGGCATTTGGAAGGGCATCCAGCTGTAAAAACCATGCCAAAACTGACCCTACCTGTGCTAGTGCCACATAAAATATACTCAGCGCACTCTGTGGGGTGGTTGATGTTAAGAAGGGCGTCCAGCTGTAAAAGCTGTGCCAAAACAGATACAAAAGTCTGGTGTAGTCTTTTGCCTGGTCAGTTTCTATCAACCCGTCTGACCCATGCCATCCTGGAAGGTGGACGTTAAACGATGGTGATGAGAGACTGTGAAACATCATCATCTGCTTCAGCAGCACAAAGGTATAATCTCAGGAATCATCCTTAGACCTACTTTGTCTACACACAATTAAAGTCCAACACATCATCCAAACATAGTCGATGCCAGCCCCCTCTGGCTCCTGTGCTGGTGGCACATAAAAACACCATCCAAATGTGGTCGATGCCAGCCCCCTCTGGCCTCTGTGCCGGTGGCATGTAAAAGCACCCACTACACTCTCGGAGTGGTTGGCGTTAGGAAGGGCATCCAGCTGTAGAAACACTACCAGATCAGATTGGAGCCTGATGCAGCCTCCTGGCTTCCCAGACCCCAGTCAAACCGTCCAACCCATGCCAGCATGGAAAACGGACGTTAAACAATGATGATGACACAAAGTCCTTAAACTTGCTATAGAATGCTGAGCCTCTCAATTTCTGATGATCCTTCCTGATGCCCTCACATAATACAGTTAAATCTGTGTCCCCAAAAAACTAGCCTTTTTCTTCAAGGCTGAAAAATATCTTTGGTTTGGTCAACTATTAAATTTCTACAAAGTTCAACTGAGACCAACTATAGAGTACTGATCCCATATTTGGAACAAAAGAATACAACTTCTACATTTGAGACAGTACTGCAGTCATCAACCTGACCCATAGGAGAGTACTCCCCAAGGACAGTACTGCAGTGGTCAACTTGGCCAACATTAGAGTACTGTCCCACCTCTGGGGCAGCACAGCAGTGAAAAACCTGACCCAAAATATGGTAGTGCCTCCACATTTAGGACAGCATTGCAATTATGATCTTGACCGATAACAGAGTGCTGCTCCCACTATTATGATAGTATTATTAAAGCTGAATGTCTACTGCATTGATCTCACATATCTTGGAAGATTCACTAAGATTATGGGCCCTTCAGACTAAAACATTAAAAATGACTTCTCACTTGTGACACAAATTTATAACTTCTGACCTGTAGATTAACTAGTGACAGAGGTTGTATATTATTGTTCTTCTATACATGTATGTGTGTGTTTATAAATAAGTCATTTGTCTAACATAAATATGTGATTCACATGTAATATAATGTTATCTTTTTGACATTCTTGTTTTTTACTTTTATATTTCAGATTATCATCATATCAGAATCTATTCAGTTAAATATTTTTTTGTAAAGCTGACATTCCAACTTGCTGCAACGTGTCACCTATTATTTGTATCTTAACTTGTATATGGGGGCTGGTGTTGTGAAGGCTGAAGGGAGGGGGAGGCAACCTTCTAATTTATCTCCAAGTTATTTTTCACCAAGCCATCCACCCAGAACTGATGCAGCAGCTGTTTTAAGTAACCAGCCTGGAATGTCTTGTGAGTCCTGTACTGCTCAGTTCAATACATTTAAGAGAAAGGTTTGTTACAATTGAATTTATATTTTAATTTTCCTGTCTGTCTTTCATAAATAAATAGCTGTTTAGAAAAATACTCATCTAGTCTAAATATTTGTAGTGAAAATATTTTCTTCTTTCATATAAGACTGTCTTGTCTGGAAATCAAATTGTTGCTATGTAGTTCCTAAACAAGCAGGTCTTTGATGATCAAAAGCATTTTAGTTTTGATCATCCTATCTTTGCATATCTAGGGTGACATTATCCAATATGCCTTTCCAATGTTCAGATAGTACGGATGTGATTTGAGGGAGGTTTGACTGTTATTTCTAGCTGGTCAAGCAATCATATAGAAGCGTCATCATTGGCTCGTGTTGTACCAATGATCAGGATGTGTGTGTATATGAGTTACTGCAATGAGTACCATAGAATAGAATATAAACTAAGATTAGATCTAGATTTAAGTCCTGATTGTAGCTATTTCACTTACTTTCTGAGACTAATTTCAGTAGGGTTGTTTGTCCACTGTCTAGTGCTTTGGATCCCAGTCAGTCAGCTGATTCCATTTATTACATGTGTGAATGATTAGAAGATGATAGAGAAGAGACGAGGGACAATCAATAAAATATTAACTAATATATGATTTTAATTTGTTGGTTTTATGTTTCAATGTTATCTGCTGATAACTAATTATGGTGCCAATTCATTTTAATGTAGAAAACCTGTTGCCACTGTGGTCGATATTTCTGCTCATCTTGCTGCCAGCGACAATGGAACACTATACAGCCTGTTCGGCAGTGTCATAAGTGTCAGATTTTAGCTTCTGGAAATTTTACTCGCAGTGACTTGATGCAGTGGAAAATCAAAGATTTACAAGTGTTTCTCAATAAGAAAAACATATCTACAAACACCTGTACCGAAAAATATGATTTGGTTGAATTACTTGTGTGTCATTTTGGTCAGGAAACTTACCAACCACCACATACATACTTCCGATATCAAGTAAGTATTTTACTGTGTTTTAACATTAGTTGTTCTTGACATTTTTACTTGTTGGGCCTAGATGAGGCAGCAGTGCTTGTGGCCTTCGCAGGCCCTCTCCCAGGCAAGTGAGATTGATGTCATTAATGTTCTTGAACCTTTGTAAACCAACACTTGAGGGAAAGATATGAACAGGAAGGAAATTCCAAGTGCTGATGTTCTGAGAAGGAAGCACTGGGTATAATGATTAGTTTGGAGTCTGGGGTGGGGGTTGACACAACACAAGTGATGAAAGGCAAGGTAAGTGGAATGAGAATTCTTTTAGTTAGAATTATAATCACTGTAAACTAAATTTGTAGACTTTAATGCTCAGTAAAATCAACTTGTGAAATGTTTATGAATAGTAATCGATAGGGTTTATATCTTCTAAATTTAAAATGTGTTGAAGTTTCATTATCGAAAAGATGTTAATCGATGATGACGATGAACTGTTCAATATTCTTGATATTTTCATAAATGTTGTCATTTTGAACCAAGAATACTTAACATCTCTATAATGGAAGTGAGTGTTAGTCTTACTCTCTTCTGCCTGACTTTCCTTGTAGAACACAGCCTCATTTCTCTCATATCTGGTTTATCTTCACTACAACACATTCACATTTCTCTCCTTCCTGAATTATCTTCATTATACCACAACTGCATTTCTTTCTTCTATTAAAATATTTAACATTGAAATTTATTATTTTTTTTTTTTGTGTTTGTAGCTTGATATGGAATCAGATGAAGGGCGTGTTCATCCTCGAATCTCTTCTAATGGAGTTGAAGATTCTGCCGAGGAAGAATCGCAAGAGGGAGGCAGCATGCATATCTACACATCACACAGTCGTAACAATCACACCAGTGAGGGATTAAGTAGTAGCGCTACATTGATAACACAATCTTGGGATAACAGTCAGGGAAGTCGATTGCCATTAAGATCAACCAACGATACTGCACAGGTAATGGGTTTTTCATTATATTGGTAAGAAAGAGTGACTGTAATGGCTGGACATAGAAAAAGTCAATGTTAAAAGAGAATGATGAACATCAGAAATGAGCTACCAGGGAAAGAGGATCTAATGATTAGCAGTACAGTAAGGGAACATTTTCTGGTGAAAGAAAGATCATGACAGTTACATAAGAGTAATTAGTAAGAATGCATGCAGAATAAACTTCAAATGTTCGGCAGCCTCGTTAAAAGTAACTTATCAGGTAACCTAATTAGAAGCGGAGGTAGATGTACTGAAAATGTAGCCAGAATAAGAATGGGGTGGTAAATGATCAATGAGTTAATACTTCTGATGACAACAAAGGACATCTCTGAGAGATTAAAAGGGAGATTGTATGATTCTTGTGTATGAAGTGTGCCCTAGTGGTGGATCTCCAGCTCAAGAGTTTAGGTATCTTGGTGGATATGGGGTTACTAATTAGTCACCACTACTCCTAGGTCTGCTGTGGCTCAGTGTGGTAGTGCCTGTCAAGGGCTTTAATACAAGTCAAATAGCAGATGGTCTTTGGCTAAGGCATACTGGTGAGATGGTCCTTGGCTAAGGTATACTAGTGAGATGGTCCTTGGCTAAGGCATACAAGATGGTCTTATATCACATAGGCCCAACAGTGTGTAGAAATATCTTGGTGTCAAGTGAACCAGCCCTCATGCCTAAGGATTTCAAAGCCACTGTGTCTCAAGGATAAGCTTGGGAGAGCAGAAGATTAGCAGAGTAAACTGTAAAAATAAACTAACAGAAGGTAATGGGAAATTACTGTTGTATCTTTCCAAAAAGAAAAAGAAACTATGAATCTTCAGACTTATTCTAGTTTGAGTGAATTGAGTGATTTGACTCAACTTAAATGAGAAGTGATAATCCTTGTTTATTAGAGCTTCATGTTTTAGAGTAAGGCTAATAATATCATTGTCATTTTTACATACATTTTTTCATACTTGTATAGGTTGTATGAATACTTTCCAACACAGCATTTTGCCTCTTGCTATGCTATCTCCTTTGTGAAGTTTTGAATCATGGGAGGAGCTTCCACCACTTCTGCTCATGTCTTCCTTGGTCTTCTCCTGCTACATATGTGTTTTATTTAGATCTCCTGAAACTTATTTACTCAACTTTCCTCCTCTATACACATTATGTGTCTGTACCAACATGATCATCTATCTTGCATCTATTCCCTGTTATAAACCCAGTTTTTCTCACAAATTACCCTGTGCCTTGTTGATGAATGCTAAAATTACATATCTAATAGAGCACACTCACACATTTTTCCTATTTAGTCCCCCTGTCTTACTACCATGCAATGTTGCACTTTATACACTAGCATTATACAATCTGCCTTCCACTCAGAGAGAGAGAAACTCTTTGTTGTCAGCAGAAGTAATAGCTCCCTTAACTTTTTTTCATCTTGTCCTTAATCTTGTCATTATGTTTTCAGAGCATGCTCTGCTATTTTTCTTTAGGTCAGATAACAGAAGCTGTCAACCACTTCCACTTATATGGAAACTCTCAAAGCATTAGAAAGATAATGGCTTTCTACTTACCCCTTTTCTGCATGTTGAGTACAGACATTTCTCTTGGTAGCCAGCTCCTGTCTTATCTCTTTTTTTATCAAAACTTCAGTTTTTACTAAGTTTACTCTGAAGTCTTGTGATTTTAGGTTTTGTTTCCATATCTGGAATTTCTTCACTAATTCTTCAACAAACCTATAGAAACTTGGTCATCAGTATACAAGAATTCCTGCAAACTGCCATTCTAAACCCTTTAGCATTTAAACTGGCCATATCTGGCCCAAATATTCTATCTATTTAATGTTCAAACCAGCCAGATCTAGCCTCTTACACCTACCTTACTATGTCTGTCTGCTTGATTAATTCAAAACGATGTGAAATAACTAAGCATTACATTTGACAGAGTAATCTGATTGCTAAGTGGTTAAACTGTTCTGTCTTCCGTTACAAAGACCATCAGACTATACAAGAGGGTGCTGAAAAGTTTGTGGCTTTAAGGGTATTGTGAAAGGCCTGGTTGGAGACCCAACCTTCCGGGTTCTTTTACTGGGCTTAGAAAAACTGATGGACCACTGCAATAAGTGTGTGAATTTGAGAGGGAAATATGTTGAATAAAATCATAATTTATTGATTCTACTGTAGTTTCTTTTACCTAAAGTCAGTAACTTTTCAGCACCCCCTTGTAGAGCGTGGTACTCTGTCAGAGGTCTTCTTCAGATTGGTAAATCAAAACTGCAACTCTTGAAAATTCTAACTTTGCTTATATTGTTGTTGTAGTTGAGCTGTGAATGAGTAAAACTATTCCAGCTCCAGTTACTCTGTATTTATATTATACCATGCATTTCATCATCTTTGTTTTTACATCCACTTGTCCATGCTTGCATGGGTCAGATGAAACTTATTTGAGACAGACTTTTCTACAACTGACCTTTGTCTGTTTCCATGCAAGGTAATATTTCCCCTACACCTTCCCATAAAAACATGTACATGTATAGTGTTGTTGGTACAAACAGGTTATTTAGAACTCAATACACAAAGTAGAGCATATCATCATCATCATCGTTTAACGTCCGCTTTCCATGCTAGCATGGGTTGGACGACTTCTTTATTAGCTACAAAGCCACACAAGTGGCCCAAGGCCCCAGATTATCTTGCACCAGAAAATATTAAGAAACATCTGTTTCTTAATATTATCTAAATTAATTCCCAGTATATGTTCATGTAACATATATGAACTTGTTTTCTCATTTCTTACCTGTTGTATTTTTCATTAGAATCTGTTGGCTAAAAACCAATCAAACACAGATTCATAATTATTTAAATTTTTGTTGCAGAGTTCCAGCCTCCCATGTTTTTCACCGTCCAAACCTGCATATATTAATCTTAACACCATTGACAATATAGAAGCAGTTGCTAACTTGACTGTCAAAGAATTAAAAGAAATACTTTCGTTTCATTTTGTTGACTATAAGGGGTGTGTAGAAAAATGGGAACTTTTAGACAGAGTTCGGAGATTATGGGAAGCTCAGAGACAACAGAAAAAAGGTAATCACAGTTAAATTTTTTAATGATTTTTTTATGATTGAATACTATATGTGGATTTTATTCTGTAAACTTGTGGGATTTGAATTTGTATATATATATATGTATGTATAAGACTATATATATACTTTTAGAAATGAAAATAAGTTTAAAAATGAACGAATACCCATCAATGCTTTGTCTTTGTCTGAAATAGGTGGTTGGCTGTGTGTGAAGCCAACCACCTATTTTTCTTTATCAATTCATGTATGATGAATTATCTTTTACCTATTTCAGTTATTGGATTGTGCCCATGCTGGAGTACCATCTAGCTTGGTTTAGTCAGACAAATTAACCCCAGTACTTATGTGTTTAAGTCTGGTACTTAGTCTGTCGGTCTCTTTTGTTAAACTTCTAAGTTAACACAGCAACACTGGTTGTCAAGTGGTAGTAGGTGGGGTGACAAACACAAAGACATGCAGACACACACATGATGGGCTTCCACACAGTTTCTGTTTACCAAGTCCACTCACATGGCGTTGGTTTGCCCGAGACTTGCCCAAGGTGCTGTGCTGTGGGACCGAACCTGAAACCACATAACCATGCTTGCACAGACATTTTTATCGATATGTATAATATATGGCACACACATTACAGCGTATTTGAGCATACCAGCTAGCTGGTAGAATCATTAGAGCTGGAACATATCCTGACAGTTTCCTTTGCTGAACTGCTAAGTTACAGGGACACAAACGAACCAACACCAGTTGTCACACAGTGCTGGTGTGACAAACACAAATACACACATAATATATGAAAGACTTCTTTCAGTTTCCACCCACTCTAAAAGCTTTGGTTGGCTCAAGGCTACAGTAGAAGGTACTTGCCTAAGGTGCCATATGTGGGAATGAAACTAAAACCATGTGGTTGGGAAGCAAACTGCTTACCACACAGCTATACCTGTCAACAGATGTGACTGTTTGCTACTCAGCTACAAAAGGTGACATCTCCATTTGAAGCTGAGCTCCATGCAAATTGTAAACATTCCTACAGACTGCTTCCTGAAGTTTTATATTATTTCATAATTAGCATTTTAATTCCAGCTTTCCATTTTATGGTCTGTTCTTCTATCTTTTCTCTATAAATTTTCGAATTTGTTGTATTCTTTAACACATTTTCAAGCTAATCCTTAGTTTGCTGTCATTACTACCTCGAAACTTCTTTGCTTTCAATTTTTCTATGTAGTAGATTTTCTTTTCTTTTGATTCCGTTATAATTTTTGAAGATGAACATAAAGTTTACGGATGCTTCTAAAACTGAATGCTGCTTATTACTTTCTATGTTCCTTTTCTTGAAAACAAAGCTCTGTTCACCTCTTAAACTATATAATATTTACTTTATAACTCTATTTCCAAAGATTTATTTTACAATAGCTTCAATAGTAAAATAGAAAAGTATTTAAAAAAGCAAAACCTAAATATTTCATTTCAGTTAGTTAACTCTTTTTGTAAATAATTATATTTTTCAGACCCAGATTCTCCAGTTTTAAATGATGATGAAATGTGCAAGATTTGCATGGATTCCCCAATAGACTGTGTCCTTTTGGAGTGTGGTCATATGGTGTCCTGCACTCAGTGTGGCCGTAAACTTAATGAATGTCCAATATGCCGACAGTACGTAGTACGTGCAGTGCATATATTCAAAGCCTAAAGGATTTCTAAGATAATAATCAGTTATGTAATTTATGTATAACTATGGTCCAATATTAAATATAGACTTGAACGAAAACATTTTGAGGTGAAAAAAAGGCAAAAATCCATTATTTTACAGTCAGTCTCCATATGATTCTGATCTTTTTATTTACTATTAAGAAAAAAAAATGACCATTTTCTTGTATTTAATTTTTCCCATCAATATGATTTTTTTTCATGAAACATTCCTTCAGTATCCAATCATTTTTTTAACCCTTTATGTTACATCTTTCACATTATGTGGAATTAAATAAATGTTAAGCACTTACTTTAAGAGAGGAAAGTAAGTATTATTTCATCTTCATTTTAAAATCTATTTTTCCCATGCTGGCATGGGTTGGATGGATCTGCAATACAACATCTTTTTCTGGGTCTCGATATTATGTCATCTCATCTGTGAGGCTCAACATTCTCAGGTTTGATCTAACTACTTCTTCCCAAGTCTTCCTTGGTCTACCTCTACTGCGGGTATTTTCCACCATCAACTCAGTCCATTTTCATCCTGCATGCATTATCCGTCAACATTAAATGTCCATACCAGCATAGTTCTCTCTTTTTTCTGCCCACATCGACCAATGCCTTTGATGCCCAGTTGCTTTCTCAACCCACTCATGTCCAACATTTTATGTCAATAACTATTGCACATCAAGCAGGTCATACTCAATTCCTTCCTTAACCAATTGCTGCAGATCCTCTGCATTCACTGCCATACAAGCATACCATTTCTGACACATGCTTTATAGAGTCTGCCTTTCATAGGCAGAGAAATATTTTATTTCCATCAGAGGCGGCAGTTTTCTAAGCTTTTTTCAGACCCCTTTATTTTTCCCCCTTGAATCATACTGTCTCCAGATCCATTTGAAACATTGGTAACACTTAGTTAACAGACCTTACAATCCTCTTCGACTAAGTCTGCCCCTGTCCTTATCTTCCATCACTGGTCATACTGTTAGCATCTGAAGCGCTTAAATTTTTACTTCCCTGCCAATCTATCTGCTAGAGATGACACATCTTTTTGTTTATGCATTAATTGCATGCAAAGAAAACAAACAAACAAAAAAAAAAAGAACACCATTTCTTAGATGATATTGGGCTTTGTTGGCTCCTGTTACTAAATGTTACCTTAGTCTTGGCCATATTCACCTTCAAGCCTTTTAGCTCAGACCCACTCTTCCAGGTTATGAATTTCTGCAGTTCTTCAACAGATGTTCCAAGAGCATCTAATATCTGATCACCTCAGCTTTTAGGTTGAAGAGACGAGGTCTGAGGACAGAGGGAGAGGACTAAGAAAGACACTTACCTGTACACTAAATTCTTCATTGAGCTCACTGCTGATCCTGACCCTACTTTAAGCACCCTCATTCTTGGCTTAAACACACCTCATAGGCCAACCGTTTATACCTAAGCTTTCTCATTGCCCAACAGACTACAAATCACACACATATGCATGTAATATCAGATTCTGTTCAATTTGAGATTTCATTTTAGGAAATCATGGCATTGAAAAGAAAATAATTATTTTGAGGGCCAGCATATATATATATATATATATATATGCATGTATGTGTAATGTGTTTATGTGTGTATGTACGTAATCTGTATATGTATGTTTATATGTAATCATTAATGTATGTGTATATATATATGTGTGTGTGTGTGTGTATGTATATATATGCATGTGTGTGTTTATTTGTATATATCTTATATATACACATATTCATAAATCTCTATATAATGTGTGTGTATATATGTATGTATATATATGTGTGTGTGTGTATATATATATATGTATGTGTGTGTGTATGTGTATATATGTGTATATATGCACACAGACACACACATATATATATATGTATATGTAAGAACACTTGTTGCACAATCAGAAAATCACTTATATATTTATTGATAATTGTCTATTTATTTATAGCAATATTATTTGTTTAATATTTTTTTAAAATCATGTGGTTACATCATAAAATTCTAACATTATATCTGATTTATTTACATTCTAATTTCCTTTAAAACACTGAGAAAAATATTATTAAAAATATTTTATACAGTTTTGTTAACTATCATTTAATCAGTCTCTTTTAATAATAATAAAAAAAAATGTTTTTGTAATAAAAGTATTAAAACCAATAATACTTGATTCATGTATTTTGAATTGCATACATAGAAAAAAATCATAAGTGAAAATGCTAGGAACATGGCTTTATGTAAGTTCTTGTATTATTTGATATCTTTTTTGTCTGTGATGGTTCAGGTTTTTCAGATATACTGTACAAGATTTATTCTAGTTGTCATTTAATTTCGGAGTCTGAGATGTAAGCTTCATAAATTTCATCAGACTGTTTCACTCTATAATTATCTTTGATCTGTCTCTGCTGCAGATACATTTCACTTTAGTTATATATCATTTTCTTCATCTAGCTCACATCATACATTTTTGTTACAGTACTGTCATACCTCCTAGTGGTTTGGTGATCATCAGTTTGACTCCTGGACTAAGAGGTGTGTTATGTACTTGAGCAAAACACTTAATTTCATATTGCTTCTGCTCACTCAGCTGAAAATATGTCCTAGTGACAACTGGGTGGCAGGGAAGGCTAAATGTATGACAAAGTTGTATCATTTCAGTGGGGAGGGCTTGTACTCTCAGTTGTTTAGTTGTTTACATACCATGGAAACCGTGGAGTCACATTGGCCCAGTGGTTAGGGCAGCGGACTCGCGGTCATAGGATCGCGGTTTCGATTCCCAGACCGGGCGTTGTGAGTGTTTATTGAGCGAAAACACTTAAAGCTCCACGAGGCTCTGGCAGGGGATGGTGGCGAACCCTGCTGTACTCTTTCACCACAACTTTCTCTCACTCTTACTTCCTGTTTCTGTTGTGCCTGTAATTCAAAGGGTCAGCCTTGTCACGCTGAATATCCCCGAGAACTACGTTAAGGGTACACGTGCCTGTGGAGTGCTCAGCCACTTGCACGTTAATTTCACGAGCAGGCCGTTCCTTTGATCGGATCAACTGGAATCCTCGATGTCGTAAGCGACGGAGTGCCAACAACCATGGAAACCAGGCCTATTGAGCCTACAAGCAGGAAGCAACCATTAACTTTTAACTTGCCTCTTATGCCAGCATATTTTCTTAACTTATCTTCTGCACTCACCATTTCTTGTAAGTTTACACTACATACCTAATTGACTAAACTCAATGTTACAGATCTTCTGCAGCCAAAGCCTATACTTCCTTATTCAATATTGCACTTTCTACACACTTTAGTTAATATCATTCATAGGAAGAAAGTAAAAACTATTTGTTGCTTGATTAGCTTTATTATGTTGTAGCAACAAATTAATCATTAAATGATAATAATACTACTATGTAAACTACAACCTTATTTTAGAAATGTTACCTAAACCAGATAACTTATGCTAAACCCTTTAGCTTTCAGCTTTCTTTTTCAAATGTGTTGCTTATCTATTCACATTGTTTTGAATTAGTCATACATTATCTTGCAGCTTTGAGATTTCAACAGTGCTTACTCTTTTACTTGTTTTAGTCATTTGACTGCGGCCATGCTGGAACACCGCCTTTAGTCGAGCAAATCGACCCTAGTACTTATTCTATCCGTCTCTTTTGCCGAACCGCTAAGTTACGGGGACGTAAACACACCAGCATCGGTTGTCAAGCGATGGTAGGGGGACAAACACAGACACACACATATATATATATATATACATATATACGATGGACTTCTTTCAGTTTCCATCTACCAAATCCACTCACAAGGCTTTGGTCGGCCCGAGGCTATAGTAGAAGACACTTGCCCAAGGTGCCACGCAGTGGGACTGAACCCAGGACCATGTGGTTGGTAAGCAAGCTACTTACCACACAGCCACTCCTGCGCCTATGTGCTTGTATATTTTTAGAATGACACTATAGGGTACGTATGAGAAATTGAATCTGGACAGTTTTAACAAACAACAGGTAGAATATTTGGGCTGGATATGACCGGATTAAATGCTAAAGGATTAAGAAGTAAATTTTATTACAAGAAAATAATTATTACATTTGTTGAAGAAGAATATACTATTTTAGTTGTCAATGTCATGGAAATTTTATAAAGTTTTAGAAGAATGTGAAATAATTCTGTTTTGAAATAGTGGATCTCATAGCACATAAAGCCATAAAAAAATATCATGTAAATATTAGGTTGAAAAACTCTTTTGGATAGAAAAAACTCAAAGGCTGCCCATGGGACTCAAACCCACATCTCCAGTAGACATGACAAGCATTCTCCTATTTAAGTTTCCTGCCTTTAGAGTTAGTGCTTGGAACGTCTGGCATTTCTTGAGAGGTTAATAGGCAGCAATTTTTGGCTAGGCACAGCACTCCCCAGATCTCACAATTTGCAACTTTTTCCTCTAAACAAAATCAAATCCTGCTTGGAAGGAAGCAGATTTTAGGCCGTCGAGGAAATCAAAGTGAATGCAACAAGACAGCTGCTGATTATCCCAGAAAACAAGTTCCAGGAATGCTTCCATCAATGCCAGATTGGTACATGTTGTAGTTTTGTTTTTATAGATCCAGATAGTCTCACACAAGAAACCATCCTATCCATAGAGCTGCCATCAGGAACCACTGTAATGACAACGCCTCCATGAAGAGAGCCATATAGGTAATTTTCAAACAAAAGTCCAAGGACCATGGTGACTGGTGTTCAACGAAAAAGATGGATGGCAAACGTAATCCAAACAAAAACTCCCTGTCAAAATCTGTGCTGGATTAAATGAAGCCTGTGCTTGTAGCCTTATCTGAGGACAAACTCTTGGATAAGTGCCTGCATGGAGGACCACAAAATAACAATAAATCATTCTACAACATAGTTTGTGAACAGTGTCCTAGATCAACAGTTGTTAGGTGATTGCGCCTGAAGTGAGCTGTCAATGATGCCATTATAGTTTTCAATCAAGGAGAAATTGCAAGGATACCTGTGTTTGAAAATTTAGGCCTCAGCTATTGCCATCATCTGAGAGGGGGTGGGTTGAGGCAAGTTGATGAGCAGAGACTGACAAAAGCATATGTGCCTGGACAATCAAAACAAAACATAAGTGCTCTCAGACAGCAAAATTTCAGAAAAATAGCAAAGGATATGCCTCTGGACATTATTAGACTGTGCAAAACTGCAAATATTTCACTAAAATGTGGCTATTATCCTTGTGTAGTTGGGCATTGTTGTAAAATCAACCATTTCCAGCGTTTTTCTCAAAATGACATTTCTGACTATACGTAGCAATACTCAGGTCACAATATTTCCAAAAATAATTGAGGTAATAGGCTTTGTGCATGTGTATTACTTTGATACTTGCCTAGATGCTGTTCTAGTGCAATTAGATACACTCATTTGTTCATCTTCCAGAGACACTAGAATGCTACTACCCAGAGGTCAAAAATGCTTGAACTGCTGCGTATAGCTATGAGCAACCCCCACAACAAAATCTAGGCCAACTTTATCAATATCTTTGATTCAACATCTAGTCTGAACCCCAATCTGTTGGCATTCCAAGTTAGAGCATTTTCTGTGATATTTTGATAGAAAAATTGACCTGAAATAAGGGTGTTTGCCTTGTCAGTCATCTGGCAGCCATTTTTGAATTTATAATTAGGTCATGAATAGATAATGTGGAAATTTGAATATTATGTTTTTTGATAGATTTAACATTCTTGATGTATGCCATATTTGGTTTGCCTGGATTTTATTCCCGCTGATTGAGAGCATCTTCAATTTAGGGGTGTTTTCCTATGTCCAAGGGGTTAGTCTTGCCTTAAGAAGTTGCTTCCTAACTACATGAGTTTCAGGTTGTCCCACTGTGACCTTGTTCAAGTATGCTGTGCTATTTGTACTATGGATTTAGTTTATGGAAACTGAAAGGTGATTTGGTAAATGAAACTTGTTTCCCCCCCCCCCCCATCACTGACTTTTTTACCTAGAATCTGGTGTCAAAACTTCATTTTATTTCCTCAATGTCATTATCTTTGATTTATTAATTATTTAGTGAGAAATAACACTAAAAATGACTTATACATCTCTAAAAGAGGATATTAAATAGCTCAGGTGTTTTAAAAAGATTCTGACTTGGACATTAAATCAGGAAGACGATTTTCTACCAGTGGAACACAATGTTAGGGGCTTAAAGCTAAATCATGGCTTACACTTTATATTCAAGCATTTGATCATCTATCCTTTACATAAATATTTAGAAATATTTCATGAATTTTTAAGCTCTAATACTTTTCCATTACATTTATTCAGTTGACAGAACAATGATGGGTCCAGTTATTAGTAATTACATTTTCGTATATAATCATTTTCAATGAATTTTACTCTTCTCAGTAGCTTATTGAAAGTTAATATTTAGTTGGAATTAAATGAAAAATATCAAGTGAGTTTACTACAAAATAGCTCACATCCATCAGATGTACTTAATGGAAGTCTATTAATTAAAGTAGTAATAATCAGTATGTGGACGGGTACATTTAGAGGCTTGGTTTATAATTACTGCTTTCAAATTGTTATTTATAGCAATGTGTAAATAATTTTTTATAAGTTAGGGAAGAAAGCATTAGAATCCATGACTTTTTTTTTGTAGGACTTACATGACCATTAAGAATGTGATCACATCCAGTATATATATATCATCATCATCATCATCATCGTTTAACGTCCGCTTTCCATGCTAGCATGGGTTGGATGATTTGACTGAGGACTGGTGAAACCGGATGGCAACACCAGGCTCCAATCTAATTTGGCAGAGTTTCTACAGCTGGATGCCCTTCCTAACGCCAACCACTCAGAGAGTGTAGTAGGTGCTTTTACGTGTCACCCGCCCAAAAACGGCCACGCTCGAAATGGTGTCTTTTATGTGCCACCCGCACAAGCCAGTCCAGGGGCACTGTCAACGATCTCGCTCGAAAATCCTATGGGAGCCAGTCAGGCGGTACTGGCAACGGCCACGCTCAAAATGGTGCATCTCATGTACCACCCACACAAGAACCAGTCCAGGGGCACTGGCAACGATCTTACTTGGCTTGCCGGGTCTTCTCACGCACAGCACATTTCCAAAGGTCTCGGTCAGTAGTCATCGCCTCGGTGAGGCCCAATATTCGAAGTTCTTGCCTCACCACCTCAGCCCAGGTCTTCCTGGGCCTACCTCTTCCACGGGTTCCCTCAACTGTTAGGGTGTGGCAGCTATCCTCATCCATTCTCACCACATGTCCATACCAGCGCAATCGTCTCTCTTGCACACCACAACTGATGCTTCTAATGTTCAGCTTTTCTCTCAAGATACTTACACTCTGACGGGTATTCACATTGACATTACACATCCAACGGAGCATACTCGCTTCATTTCTTGCGAGCTTACGTATGTCCTCAGCAGTTACAGCCCATGTTTCACTGCCATGTAGCATGGCTGTTCGTACGCATGCGTCATACAGTCTGCCTTTTACTCTGAGTGAGAGTCCCTTTGTCGCCAGCAGGGGTAAGAGCTCTCTAAACTTTGCCCAGGCTATTCTTATTCTAGCAGCTACACTTTCAGCGCACCCACCCCCACTACTAACTTGGTTGCCCAGATAGCGGAAGCTATCGACTACCTCTAGTTTTTCACCCTGAAATGAGATAGAAGTTGTTTCCTGTTTGTTTACAGTCTTTATTGCACCTGAACATCTGCCACAAACAAAAACTAACTTGCCAGTTAACCTGCCTTTGATATTGCTGCACCTCTTATGTGTCCATAGCTTGCACCGGGTACATCTTATAGAGTTACTACCTACTCCTTTTCTACATACTGAGCAGGGCCATCTACCTGAAGGGGTTTGTGTTTTATCTACCTTCCTACTTATTAGGATTTTGGTTTTAGCTAGGTTGACTCTAAGGCCCTTCAATTCTAGACCTTGCTTCCACACCTGAAACTTCACCTCTAGTTCTGATAGTGACTCCGCAATTAGGGCAAGGTCATCAGCATAGAGGAGCTCCCAGGGGCAACCTGTCTTGAACTCCTCTGTGATTGCCTGGAGGACTATGATAAATAAGAGGGGGCTGAGGACGGAACCTTGGTGGACCCCTACCTCTACCCGGAATTCATTGCTGTACTCATTTCCAACCCTCACCTTACTGGCAGCATCTCTGTACATAGCTCGCACAGCTCTCACTAACCATTCTTCTATCCCAAGTTTCCTCATTGACCACCAGATAAGGGATCGGGGGACCCTGTCACAGGCTTTCTCCATGTCAACGAAAGCCAGGTACAGAGGTTTATCCTTAGCTAGGTATTTCTCCTGCAGCTGTCTCACTAGAAATAAGGCATCAGTAGTGCTTTTATCTGGCACGAACCCAAACTGCATCTCATCTAAATTGATTCGCTCCCTAATTAGTTGGGCTATGACCCTCTCTGTAACTTTCATAACCTGATCTAACAGCTTGATGCCTCTGTAATTATTTGTATCTAAAGCGTCACCTTTACCTTTGTAGCAGTTGACTATGATGCTGCTACACCAGTCATTGGGTATGACTCCTTCGTGTATCACCTGGTTCGTAATACGGGTGACTAGGCTATAGCCAACACTGCCAGATATTTTGAGCATCTCTGCAGTGATTCCTGATGGGCCGGGGGCTTTCTCGGTCTTCATACTCTTAATTGCTTTATCTACCCTGGTACTATCAACTCGGATAGCTGGTCCCTCTATTGGGTCGACATACGGCAGGCTCTCTTCCTCCCATTCATTCTCTTTATATATATATATATATATATATATAATGCGAGAGAGTTAGGGGTTGAGGATTCAACCCACTAAGGGATAGTATCTATCCAATATACTGCTGGGAGGGTACCCAATTATTGTTACACTAGTGTTATACCAAGTGTAATAAGTGGGTGCGAGTAAAGGGGGGTTATTTTACCCTAAATTTATATAGCAATTCGAAAATGGAACTGTTTCGGCCTAGCATTGACATATGCCCCATGGGGCATATGTCAATGCTAGGCCGAAACAGCTGTAAGTTTCTGTTTATTCTCAAATTCCTAATGTACTTTATATTTGTAACCTTGATTGTTAATATAACATGGTATGTCATAAGCATTTGTATAGTGTGGTTTTTGTCATTTTAGTTACAAAATAAATTAATTCAATGGAATACACTGTCTGCAAGTTGATGGATACCGCATATTCTCCTCCATTTTCTAATTGCTATATATATATATATATATATCCAAAGGGAACAAATTCCATAGGGATGCTGTTTTGGGAAGCAAATGTTTAAGGTGGTACCCGAGACATGACATTGCAGTGTATGTAATAAGATGCGAGGACCTGGATGGAAAGATATACAGCAAGCTGGTCAGAGGCTATTTGTACTGAATCTTTACTAATTGTTCAAATGGTGATAGGGCAGAGTTTAGCAAACTACTGTCTGAGAACAAATCCAGCCCTTTACATTACATTAAGATATTCTATATTCTCTTTATCTTCAGTTTGTGAACAATAAAATTCTGTACTGAAAAAAAGAGGCCTCAAATTATCCATTGTTTATATTAATTACAAAAAAAGAAAGTGAGATTACTTCACTGTATAAAAAAAAAAAAGTTTCCCCAGATGTGATATTTTAAACAGTAAATATTTTCACCTTCCTGAATGAATAGAGCATCAAAGAGTAACAGCATCTCATATGTTGTTGCAATATAGTTTACAAGATTAATCAATTCTAACAAAGAAGGGAGTGGCAAAAATTGTTTACTTGTCCATTAAAAAATTAGGTAAACTAGTTATCATACTTGCCCTAAAGTCACAAACACACACTTCACCGTTAAAGCTACCTGAAAATATTTCAACTTTTCACCGCATGTCATACACGGCACATACAATTTTTATGTCAGTAAATGTGTAGCAATTCCTTCCTCACAACAGCTAATATCTGAAAGATCTTTTAAACCAGTTGTTTCTAAAATCTTGTATGATCAAAAGACATATTTTCAAACCAACCTACTCAAAAAATGCTTGCCATCCAGACACTGCTAGAAGATAGAGACAGTGAATCAAAAAAGTAGATTTGGAATTATTTGTGTAAACAATACCTACATGGAGAACAAAAGTGAATAGCTTCTGTAAAGACTAAAATAAATTCTTGATAAAATTTTAAAAATTAGTAAAGATATTAAAATAGTGAAGAACAGTAATTAAACTTTTATTTCAGATATTTAAAAACAAAATAAAATATTTCAGATCAGATGATATGTTGAAACTAATTGAAGTCATGGTTTAAGCTATTTAAAAAGGTCTTTTCACAAACATGATGTGCTTGATAAAAAATAAATTTAAAACCAAGTTCCTCTGAAGTTCAGATTAAAGTATATAAAAACAAAGTATCTATTTTTCAAAAATAATAATGCTTTTTTTAATGTATAAATATATATATATATATATATATATATTGTTCAATATATATTTCTAATAGCTAATGAGCAAAGCGAGAACCTGAAACCTTTAATATAGCAATTATTTCTAAATTGCATTTAATATTGGTATAACAAAGTTAAGTTCACTTTGAAGATGTTCGTTTATTACAATGGAAATATAACAATTCCAAGCGTTAAGCTTGATATGTAGTTGAAGATACCTGACCACCAGATCCTGTCCAATTTGTATGAATAAAATGTCCAAGATTGTTACGTAGTTCATATGTGTGAGCACCAAAGTAGTCACGCTGAGCCTGAAATTTAAATTAAAAAAATATTAGCTACAAACACACACAATCTCAATCCCATTTCTGAAGTACAAGTTGGATTTTATACTTGGATTTTAATACTACCAGCAGTGCATAAAAGTTACCACCTCGTCTGTAAGACAATTATTTCAAAATCCCAAAATAACCTTCAAGCTTTCTTATCTTACAAATGCAGCTGGGTTTTCTGGTCCATTACCAAGAGACTATTAATGTTGTAGTATTACCCAACTATCTGTCAGTCTTAAAACAAAATAGTTCTCCAAGTACTATTTTGTTTTAGTACTCATCTCCAATAACATCACTTCATTTTTGCCTCCATTGCACACACATACACAAAGAAAAAAACCTCACACCAGTATGTGAAAATTCCCTTCACTGAACCCAGTTAAAGGAGGGTTCCTTATATTAACATCAAACAGTACACCGTAATTTATTTTTCTCAATAGGGGACTAACCCAATCTATATATAACCATGATAATCTCTCATTCCATATAGGTATTCTATTTGACACGGCTAATTATTGACCAATTGCCATCACCCCTAACTCATCTGAAGAGATGGTTATAGTTGTAAAGCACCACCTCAGTTCATTACATTGATTATTTTACTTTCTCACAGGACCATCAGTACACTTCCCATAGAGCCAGATCTAAAAGAGACTTGTTCTCCTGCATCATACATTAGTTGTCTCTTGTTGTCAACATTGGGCAGACTGGTCTGTTGCAGCATTCACAGACTGAATACTCAAGTCAGTCTGATGTGTTCAAGGTTTGATTGAGTATGCGTCATAAGGTCTTCCACACTTTGCTTCCTATACATTAATAACCCACTTGCTGCCATTAGTAACTGCACACATACATACACACACTGTGATCAGGTGACACAACACTTCACTTCCTGATTTTGTATATACAAATATTATCACACATAACCTGCTACAAGACCTGACATTTGTAAATGACCTAACCACATTTCCTAGATGTATCAATTTATATACTGTTTCAGATACGAGTTTCAGACCCATTTCTTTGCATAGTTACTGCAGTGATGGAAAGGATACACGGGAGGGTTTTGACTGCAATATTGTTTTTAAAGGAGAATAAATTAGGTTTTGTTATGGAAATATCTTTATAAGGACATTAGGAATATAAATTGAACTCCACCACCATCACTACTACATTTATAAAAGAAAGTAGTTCAAAATGTAGGCAAATAGTTTTGACATCAACTGCAAAGTTAGTTACTTGAAACCTCCTCTTCAATGTTACAGCAAGAAGCCTAATATACATGATACACTAATGCTATGGGATACAACAGCAAGTAATTGAGCATCACATTAAATGTATAATGGTATTAAATTTTATCTGCCTACATCTTGAGTAGAAATAGTGTCAAAGTTTTCAGTTTTCCAGTGCCAATAAATAATTACCAGTAACTCACTATATATTAACTTCTCTGAAAATATTAGCTTTATTCCTTGACATAAGAAAATCAATATTGTACCATATAAAAAAACAATCATTCTGAACTAACCTGAATTAAATTTGCAGGCAGATGTGAAGTCCTGTAGCCATCATAAAAGGCCAATGCTGAGCTGAAAGCAGTTGTTGGAATTCCAGATGCGACAGCTGTACTGACTACGTGACGCCAAGATTCCTGTAAATCATGCAAGAAAAATATTAAGAAAATTAACATTCGTATAATCAATAATTTCATTTACCACAGACTTAAAAGTTATAGTAATTGTGACGTTCGTGCCATTAACAAAAACATCAAGAATGTGTTTATTAGTAATGGAGGCAACATTAATACTGAGAGGTAATATTTAAACGTTGATGTTTTACTACAATAATATAATATAAACAAGAGTGCATTTGCACCAAAAGCCAATATGAAAGTTTCTTTCATGGTAACTTCCACAGAATAGTTTGTTCCAACAGAACACCCACATTTAAGCGGGGATAAATATTACCTCTCATTTTGAATGTGAAGTGAAATGATTCTAACTAGATATCAATAAAGGGTTACAAATTAACTTCATCAAAAACTTATTGTTAAACCACGAAGTCTGCCAAGTTATTATTGTTAGAAAGGTGATAAGCTGGCAGAATCAGTAGCATGCCAGACAAAATGCTTAGTGGTATTTCACCTGTCACTATGCTCCGAGTTCAAATTCCACCAAGGTCATCTCATCCTTTCGGAATCAATAAATTAAGTATCAGCAAAGCAGTAGGGTCGATGTAATAGACTAGTCTCCTCCCCGCAATTTTCAGGCCTTGTGCCTTTAGTAGAAAGGACTATTATTATCATTAAAATTACATCTGTTTTCCCTATGTAGTAGGGTTTTGATAAATCAATACATCTGAAAATTAATCCTGAACAGTCCAGTGTTCGAATTAATTGTTTTGTTTGTATAAGACTGGATGCCCTTATTACTGCTAGCTTAACTGTTGCCAATATCAGAGTAATTCTCTTCCAAGACTTGAAGTCTTCTCTACACTATATCAGTTTTATAAGAGGTAATGATATAGTTCACTTCATTAAACCTGCTTCACTCTGATATCATTATAGGAGACATCTTTTCTGTAAATGTATTAAAAGTGGAAGAGAGATGAAAGTGTTCTAGTGGTGATCTAAGGAGAAAGAGAAGCTGGACTCTAAACACAACTCCTCGTCCATATATATATATATATATATATATATATATATATATATATATATATATTTGTGTGTGTGTGTGTGGGCTTCTTTTAGTTTTTGTCAACCAAATGCACTGACTTTGGTCAACACAGGGTCATGCAGTGGGATTGAACTCAAAACCTAGTGGCTTGAAGTAAAATTCTTAATATTACACCTATGCCTATGTGCTATTTAAAAAAATAATAATAATAGGAAGGCAATTATTGATATAAAGTAACAAAAAGATAAATATGTATAAAATATTTATAAATATTTTATATAACATTCATCAGAAATAGAAGATAGAATAAAGTTTAGTTCCTAAATATGGTTTTTGCATCATGAGATACGAACCAAATAGCTTTACAAAGAAAAAAAAAGAGAAGAAGATGCAAGCTTTGATATCACTAGTAGCAACAGCAACGAGAAGCCGGTAAACTACCAAAGAAAGAATTTGGGGGATGCGGATTTAAAAAAAAGAAAGAGTACTTATACATATGCACACACACAAATCATTTTCTGTCGGCTTTCCATGCTGGTATGGGGGAAAGGCAAGTCATTACGATGTGGAGTCAGCTCTTATATAGAGTTACTGTCCTCTGATGGGTCAGAGAACAATGTCTTGCTCATATGTTCCATTTCTGGCTTGGTTTCTTCAGCCGGATGTCCCCGCTATTAGCAAGCGCTTTGTAGGATTTTCGAGCGAGATCGTTGCCAGTGCCCCTGGACTGGCTCTTGTGCGGGTGGCACATAAAATACACCATTTTGAGCGTGGCCGTTGCCAGTACCGTCTGACTGGCTTTCGTGCGGGTGACATGTAAAAGCACCCACTACACTCTCTGAGTGGTTGGCGTTAGGAAGGGCATCCAGCTGTAGAAACTCTGCCAAATCAGATTGGAGCCTGGTGTTGCCATCCGGTTTCACCAGTTCCCAGTCCAACCCATGCTAGTATGGAAAGCGGATGTTAAACGATGATGATGATGATGATGATATACTAAGTGGATTTGTGTGTGCGCGTGCGTGCGTGCGTGCGTGCGTGCGTGCGTGCGTGCGTGCGTGTGTGTGTGTGTATGTATAAATATATATATATGTTTTGAGAGAGAGAGAGAGATAGCGGTATCGACACACATAGAATAGTATGTGGAATGTAGCATTTCATACTGTGCAATTAATGGTAGCTATGAATGAAGATAAAAATGCAATTGGGTCTCTGGCATGACCGTTTTACTGTTCTCGGGGGACAGCAGAACAATCCATGGAGTTGCACCAAAGTGATACTAGCTTACCCTGCATATCTAACCTCTTGATTACATAGACAATACTGTAATATTTTTTATTAATTCACAAATTATTTTCTTACCTGACATTTGGAAATAGCTGATTTGAAGAATTCATCTAACAGTAAACTTTTAAGTTTTGGGTTTTTATCAAAAGCCTCTTTAATATTTCCAAGAAAAACACTACAAATGAAAAGGACATATTTTATGGTTATTAAGGTTCTTTTTTAACCTCTACTTCTAACAATGTTTCAAATAAAAAAAAATTAATTTATAAATATAGATAAACTCAAGTTTGGTAAGTAGTAAAAGAAATATTAATTCAATTATTCAAAATGATGTTTGTAGTTAATAAATTAACACAATGATATGAAAATACTAAATGTTAAACTGACCTGATTGTATTCAAGAGTTGAACTTAAATGTTACAGCTCTTCATTTGCTCAACTAATCATCTAGTTTTTAAAATTCATTTTACAAATGTTGCATGCTTCTCCATTTCTAACTCATTGAAAAATCTTTTTCACTTCACAGCTAATTGATTATTCATGCAGTTTTAATTTTATAACAATAGTTTAAAAATAATGATTTTTATTGAAAATATAGTTCACTATATAAATATAATTCAACTGTAGTTTTATTTTCCGGTTAACTTCTGGTGATTAATATTTTAAGTTTTGATATTGTTTTACTTGATTTTTTTTCCCCACCATGGTAGCATATGTAAATGAAAGCTTTTGAAATGTTGCTGACGTAAACTACTGTAAATTACAATAGTTTATTTTTCTATTAGATAGATGTAGACATAGTTGGCTGTGCCCATGACTCTCATGAGCCCACTTAAATATTTAAGAGAAATTACATATTAAATATATTAATAGAACTTTTAGTTGATAGTGATAGGAAGGGAATCCAAGAGGGCTGACATTCTGGAAGGAAAGATCAGGGTTATGGAAAGGGATGACAATGTTGATGAAATGTGGGTTGGGTGAAGATAGCACATCTGTGAAACAGAAGTTAGAGCATGCATGTGACTTCATGCCAATCAGTCAAGGGACTTTTTATGGAGATGCAGTCAAGATGTCTGGATGTGTAATAGCTATATGAAGTCAGAAGGGTACATTCTGTCAGCCAGTGAAACTGATGCAAATAAATTGAAATACAAGTGAAGCAGTGTACTTTGTAAAGAAATCATGTAACAGATTTAGAATGGTTTGAAACTTTACAGGGCATTTTTGATTTATCTATTACCATATTTAACATTTTACCATCATTATTTTCAGCATCACTTAACACTCTCCAATTAGTGTTTACTTTCCAGTTGTAAAATATTTGCTGCTGAACAAGTAACTACACTCAGTACATGAATTGCAACCCCACAATGTATATTTCAACCAGATGTTCAGTATACTTTATCTAACTTGTCTATCAGCTGACACTCAGCAGATTCAGAATAGAAAATGCTTTCAAATAGATGGATTGCAATTCCATGGGAATAATAACAGATTGCACAACAGGACTTCATTTCATGTCCAAGAATTCAATAAATTGCCCATGAATCATAAATATATTTGACTGGGGTTAAATGAAATGTAGACATATGAGTTTGAAGTAGTACAAAATGAAATCAAGATAATTCATTTTGTCAGCAAGGAAATTATATTACAAGTAGAATGCTTTCCTGTAGCACATTTAGCATTTAGATAGTAGTAGAAATAAGATGGTTGAATGAATTGGGTACTGAATAAAGAAAGGGAGTTTGTAACTTGATTAATATTATAAAGAATCCAACAAGTAAAATTACAATCCTGTAGTTGTTGACTATATTTTTTTCTCTTTAGCTTGGGGGCAATTAGCCAAAAAACATATTTACAGCTAGACTAAATATGCCCACATTAATATTTGTGTAGGACTTTATCTAACTTTTATTTTCAAATCCAGTTCCTAAAGATCAGTATATATCATTTTGTATATGTATTTGGAGCTTATGATTATTTTGCAAAACAATCATTCTATTATTTAAAAAAGAAAAAAAAATTATTGAATATCTGTAACTAATAAATAGTAAGCAGATAGATATAACCCAGAGATAGAAAAGGTGGGTATTTATTTACCTACGAATAATACAGCCACCTCTCCACATAAGTGCAATCGATCCATAGTTTAGATTCCAACCAAGAGACTTGGCAGCTTCTCGCATTAGCATGAATCCTTGAGCATATGATACAATTTTAGATGCATATAATGCCTGTAAACAAGAGAAAATTTGAAGTATAAAATAAATGTGCATCTCTCAAAGGTTATACACAACAATATTTAAATAATAAACAAAGCACTTTTAAAAAATAAAACAAAACTTTCAAAAACTGTACGGTAGTATTTGTTTTTCCTAATCATTTATTTGATTTATGACAACAATTTAGATCAGATATGAATATTGAATGTCATATTCCCTTTTACAGAAATATTTTAAACTAATTGTTATCAGTTTTTAAATTACATTTTTGATTCCTCTCTCCAACTCTCACTTTTATTTTGGGATCATTTTTCTAAACCACAATCAATATTTATTCAGTTTCTTTGAAGTAAGGACAGTATTAACCAAGAGTTGTAGAATAGATATGCAAAAAACAATTCAAATGTTGAACTATCACTTCATACAAATATTGATTTATGTTTATTCACCAATGAACAATAAATGTGCACAATCAATCTTATTAAAATCATATACATACTGAGAGGCAGGTCAAAGCTCAAAAATAGTCATTATTTGAAACAACCATCATAAATTTTTAGTGGTGAGAAAGTTAAGAACTTAATATCCATCAGAAGAAACATCTGACAGTACCTGTTCTAGCACTTTGCACTTTTGGTAGGAAGCCTATGAGAGCACTGGTTCCAAGCTGTATTGGCCCTAAGGTGGTGTGTGTGTGTGTGTGTGTGTGTGTGTGTAAGGATGAGGGAGATCTCTTTTGGGCAATGTTGATTGTGTGGAAAGGGTAAATTTGCATGCATGGGTAACTTCCAGTCTTCCACAATCAAACACTGCCCAGACTTGTGCATGCAAATGCAGATACAATGCCAACATTGACTAAAAGAAGCATTATAACAAGAGAAAGTTTTAATTTAGAATCTTAACTATTTGTATGTAAGGAAAAAAATTACTGTTCATCTGAACATTTCATAATGAATGATGCATACTTCAATTTACCATCAGTTAATATAAAGGGGTGCTGAAAAGTTTCTGGCTTTGGGTAAAAGAAAATGCAAGAGGATTCATTAATGATGATTTTATTAAACATATTCTCCTTTCAGATTCACACACTTATTGCAGCGGTCCTTCAGTTTTTCTAAGCCCTGTAAAAGAACTAGGAAGGTTGGGCCTCCAAACAAACTTCTTGTGCTACTTTTAAAGCCAAGAACTTTTCAGTACCCCCTCATAAGTGAGGGTAGGATGAGCAGAAATAAGCCAATTCTTAAGATCTACCATACAGATTTATCAAAAAAAAAAAAAAAAAAAGACTCGTAAAATAAGCAGCAATACAAAGCCAAAATAACTTACCAGTTTTATATCAGCAATAAACTTCTTTTTATCACCCTGAAACTTTGATGCTTTAGGACCACTTAACAACTTGCTAGCTTCCACTCTCTCAGACTGCAATGCAGAAAGACACCGAGCAAAAACAGCCTCTCCTGCAAAATATTTTTTGAAACAGTCAAAAATACAACCTCAAATAATAAATAATGGTTTCAAATTTTGGCACAAGGCCAGCAAGTTTGGTGAAGACAGTAAGTTGATTACATCAACCCCAGTATTCAACTGGTACTCATTTTATCGACTCCAAAAAAATGAAAGACAAATTTGACTTCAGCAGAATTTGAACTCAGAATGTAAAGATAGACAAAATGCTGCTAAGCATTTCACCAGGCGTGCTAACGATTCTGGCAGCTTGCCACCTTAATAATAATAATAATAATGGTTTCAAATTTTGGCACAAGGCCAGCAAGTTCAGAGGGAGGGAGTAAGTTGATAACACTGACCCCAGTGATCAACTGCTACTTATTTTATCAACTCCGAAAGGGATGAAAGGCAAAGTTGACCTTAGTGGAATTTGAACTCAGAACATAATAATGACAGACGAAATGCTACCTAAGCATTTTGCCTGGAGTAAAGATTCTGTTCACCACAATAATAATAATAATAATAATCCTTTCTACTAAAAGCACAAGGTTTGAAATTTTGTGGGAGGGGACTAGACGATTACATCAACCCCAGTGTTTCACTGGTATTTAATTTATCAACCCCGAAAGGATGAAAGTTAAAGTTAACCTCATTCAATATCACTTTGTCCTTGTCTTTTTGTCCAATTTTACATAAACTCTTTAGAAAACAAGGTGAACATCAAAATCAAATAATCACAGAATTTTATTGACAAGATTTTTCATTGTACAAAAAAATCATCAGACAAAAGACATTTGACAAAGTGATGTGGGGCGAAAAGATATAGCACCATATATATATAGCACCATATATATATATATATATATATATATATATATATATATTTTATTTATTGTGAATATCTTTGCAGCTGCGTTTGACTCCCAGCACCGTTTGGCAACTGGTGTTGATTTGTTTACTTCCTCATAATCTAGCAGTTTGGCAAAAGTGACTAATAGAATAAGTGCCAGGTTTTAAAAAAACCTATGGAAGTCAATTCTTTCAGCTAAAACTTCAAGGCAGTGCCCAGTGTTGCCTTGGTCTGACGATTGAAACAAGTAAAAGATAAAAGACAGCCCATGCTATAATGTAGATGATGACAGGGAGAGTATCCAGTCATATAAAGTGCAACAAGAACGTATGACAGATGCAGCAAAGGTGGCTGGTTTTCTATGTTGCAGTTTATGTTACATTTGTTATAGATTAGAAATCAGATTTACAATACAATTGTATATGTATTATGCTTACCAATCAAAGAAACTGGAGTTCCATATTGCAGAGCAGCTATTGCAGTCCATTTTCCAGTGCCTTTCTACAAAATAATAAAACAAAAAAAGAAACCTGACGTACGTGACAAAAATAGATGCAAATTTATAAATTAGATTGGAGCCTGGTGTTGCCATCTGGTTTCACCAGTCCTCAGTCAAATCGTCCAACCCATGCTAGCATGGAAAGCGGACGTTAAACGACGACGTGATACAAAGAACAATAACAGAAGAGACGACAGAATTGATGTTTGTGGATGGTAATTATATAGAGTAGATATTTGGAGTATGGTGATATTGAATAGATATTTGATATACAATGATATCAAGCAGATATTTAATGAACAATGATATTAAATAAGTATTTCAAGTACAGTAGTATTGAGTAGATGATCAAGTTACTGTGCTTTACTGCAATATTAAATAAATCAACTCAACCAGAGCCATGTAAATGATCATTAAAAAAAAAAAAAAATTAAATGGTAATCTTTTACCTGACCAGCAGCATCACTGATGTTTCCTAGTAAAAATTCACCATTTTCCTTGTACTGTAAAATGTCTCGAGTGATCTCAATCAAATAGGAATTCAGTTCCTCTTTATTCCAATCATCAAAAACCTTTAATGATAATTTGTATTTTTGTTTTAATAAAATTCGACAAATTACAAGTTTCACAAAAAATAAAGAAATCAAAAAAATTCTAGCATTCAAAACTGACTTTATTTTAGTCAGGAAAGGTAACTCCTTCGATACTTTACAGGGCTCCAAGATTAATAAAAGAGGGGAAGATATTCTCAAACCAGAAATCTGATCCAAAATGTTTGTAACAGAGCAGACTCTACTAAAGGTATCCAAAGTGCTTCATAGTTGTGTAAAACTGAGTAACAGATTAAATGACAGGATTTGAACACAGAATACAAAGAGCTGGAGCAAGGAACCAGATCTGATGTTCTAACAGATCTATGAATCCACTACTTCAGTTTTTTTTTTTTTATCATTATTATTACTATTATTATTATTATTATTATTATAGTCCTCTGAAAGGATTATAGACCAAGTTGACTTCAGTGGAATTTGAGCTTGGAGCACAGAAAACTGAACCAAATGTTGCAAGACATTCTATCTGATGCTCTAACAACTGTCAAATTATAGTTATGTGTTTGTATTAATACATTTTACTTTCAATGGCTTGGATCAACTAACTATAAAGCACCATAACTGTGTTCCTTATTCTAACAATGATCAAAGAAACTATAACGAAACAACAAGAATTTTCTTGTCATCTTGATATCATAAGAATTAAGAATGGATAATTACTGTTTACATTAAAGAAATTCAAACAAACCTGTGCCATTTCTGTTGGAGACAATTCTAGTACATCCTTCATCAAATGGTATGCTTCACAAATTAGTTGCATATCCCCATATTCTATACCATTGTGTACCATCTTTACAAAATGGCCTGCACCTTCTTCTCCAACCTTTAAATAAAAAAAATTGATTCATCTAAAAACAAATGTAAGAATTATACAGTCACATTTGTTTTTAAAGACCAGCATACCATATTTTAATGTTAGTTTTATGACCTTCATGATTCTTTTAGAATTCAAACAACAAATAGGAAATTAGATATCAAATGAATAGATTAGTGATTTAGCATTTTTCTGCAGTGACACAAACTGACTGAATTTGCACATTTTTATATGGGACGAAGTGGTGAGAAAGGATTTTCAGATGTCGGGCCTTGCAGTGGGGATGACATGTCAAGCTAAGCAAAATTGTGGTTGTCCTTACACACAGCCATGTCCCCTGCATCTCTCTTCAGCTGAGTATTCCTAATCTTACAGGCTCTTGAGTGCTGGTGCTGTGTAAAAGCACCCACTATGCTCTGTAAAGTGATTGGTGTTAGGAAGGGCATGCAGCCATAGAAAACATGCCAAAAGACATGGAGCCTGGACAGCTCTTCAGCTGGCCAACTCCAGCAAAACCGTCCAACCCATGCCAGCATGGAAAACAGACATTAAATGATGATGATTTTTAACTATCCTCAGTTCATTTATTATAAATCCCTCTTGCAAACAATGATGGATGCTTTTAAACATACAACCATTTCTTTAGTTTGGCTGAACTTGTCTCTCATATTCACATTGCTTATCTTATAGAATTCAGTATCCAAACATTTTCATATTCATTGGATATTTTTCTAAACTCTTATATCAAGGAAGTTTAATTCCAAAATAAATGAAAGTTATTTTGTTTGCTGCACAATGGATATTATACGTTCACTGACTCTGCATTTGGCTTTATGATAGCTAAACACCAGAACTTATATAATCACAGAATGTATAAGGTTCACTTTCCAGCTGGTATGGGTTGGATAGGTCACCGTGTTCCAAGTCAAATTTTATTGAGATACTTTTTCCAAAATGAGTTGGAAGATATATCTCACTTGTATATTTCACTTTTGGCTTTGTTTTTATGGATGGAGGCCCTTACATCAACACTTTATAGTGTGTACTAGTCACATTTCATCATGGTATCATCATTGTCATCATCATTTAGCATTCGCTTTCCATGCTGACATGGGCTAGAAGATACAGTTCTATATTTAAGAGATGAGGAATTATGTACATTATTTACACTATTTACATTCGACGGATATTTGTCATCTTGTTTGTTGTTAATACAACGTTTCGGCTGATATACCCTCCAGCCTTCATCAGGTGTCTTGGGGAAATTTCGAACCTGGGTTCTCATTCCTAAAGTAATTTTTGATGATGGTGTTGTTGTTATTATTATTATTATTGCTATGATTACTGTTAGTGTTCAGGTCACTGCTTGGAATCGAACTTGGAATCTTGGGGTTAGTAGCCCGGTCTCTTAATCCACGGGCATATGGCATAGTGGTTAAGAGAGCAGGCTACTAACCCTAAGATTCCGAGTTTGATTCCAAGCAGTGACCTGAACACTAACAGTAATAATAATAATAATAACATTGAAAAATACCTTAGGAATGAGAACCCAGGTTCGAAATTTCCCCAAGACACCTGAATGAAGGCTGGAGGGTATATCAGCCGAAACGTTGTGTTAACAGCAAACAAGATGAGGACAAATATCCATCAAATGTAAATAATGGGCTAGATGGTTTGACATTAGCCAGCAAGTTACAAGACAATGTCAAGCTCTAATGTCTGTTTTGGCACAGTTTCTACAACTGGAAACCCGTTTATAACACCAGTCTGAATTAATAAAATCATTTAAAAATAATGAAAAAGAATAAAAGCTTACCCAGTTACAGCAAGGTTCATTGCCAACTTTGGCAGATATAGACTGAAAAATATCCTTCACATGTGGCCTATAAAGAACACAAGACAAATCATAGAAAGTCAATATATTTTGAAAATTACACACTAGATTTAAAGAAAAACATTTCATAGCAAATATTTAAGGAAGTTCATTATTTACATTTGACGGATATTTGTCCTCATCTTGTTTGTTGTTAACACAACGTTTCAGTTGATATACCCTCCAGCCTTCAACAGGTATCTTGGGGAAATTTCGAACCTGGGTTCTAATTCCTAAGGTATTTTTTCCATGTTATTATTATTATTATTATTATTCAGGTCACTGCTTGGAATTGAACTTGGAATCTTGGGATTAGTAGCCCACACTCTTAACCACTATGCCATATGCCCATAGGGAATTATGGAGTGAATTTTAGGGCTTATAAATCTAATATTTTTGTATCCTTCCTTAATACCAGTTCCCATATGCTGCTCATATCTGCACTTGGTCTGCTAAGGAGGTTGTTGTGTCCTAGAATATATGCTGCTTCGTTTAGTTTTCATATTTCCCAGTGGTGTTCTCTGTCTTATTTTAACTTCATCCACAGCGGGAGGTGGTCTCCATTTTTCTATACATGATCAGCTATACCCGATTTATCAATATCTCATGTCACAGCTTTGTGATGTTCATCTACCCTTATTTTGAGGGGTGGCATATTTTGCCTTTGTATAACCTACCACAGCTACATGGGATGGAGTACATGCAGTCTTTGGTCATATTCTCTTCTATTGGTGTTGTATTACTCTTGAATACTGTCCTGATGTCATATGGGCCACATAGTAGACCGAATGCAGATATGAGCAGCATATGGGAACCGGTATTAAGGAAGGAGACAAAAATATTAGATTTATAAGCCCTAAAATTCACTCCATAATTGCCCACGGGCATATGGCATAGTGGTTAAGAGAGGGGGCTACTAACCCCAAGATTCCAAGTTCAATTCCAAGCAGTGACCTGAACAATAATAATAATAATAATAACAACATTGGAAAATACCTTAGGAATGACAACACAGGTTCGAAATTTCCCCAAGACACCTAATGAGGCTGGAGGGTATATCAGCCGAAACGTGTTAACAACAAACAAGATGAGGACAAATATCCATCAAATGTAAATAATGTATATAATTCCTCATCTCTTAAATATTAAGGAAGGAAGTTATTATATATGTAAAGTGATCGTTTTGAAATGATACTGAAATAAGGCTACACGAAAACTGGATAATAAACTCACCAAGCTGCAGGAGATCCACCAGGCATCATAGAGGGACCATGACGTGCACCTTCTTCACCGCCACTAACACCAGTTCCTATGTACAAGAGACCTTGAGCTTCCAAACTTTTGCAACGACGCTAAGAAAAAGAAAAAGATACATGTATATATGTATGTGAAGGCACACAGCCTCGTGGTTAGGGTGTTGTGCTCATTATTGTTAGAGCATGGGTTAAATTTCAGGATCAGGTGGTGTATTGTGTTCTTGAGCAAGGCACTTCATTTTGTATTGCTCTGTGATCATGTAAAAATATGATGTGTGATACACTATGCACCTGTTCAGGCAACATCGATTAGATGGAGGGGGTGAGCTAATATACAGGACAAACATTTCATCACTATAAACAAATTATTTGTACAGGTTGTTCAGCAAGAAACTGTGGAACTGTCTTTCAAAAGACTACCACATCTTGTACGTGCATACATACATGCACATCTACATACACAAAGGTTGTACCGAAATTAATACAAAAGTGATCATAACATTTTTTATTAACTGACAATAAGCTATTCAAATTGTACATGTTGGCCAAGTAACTCTTCCTTTATTTAAAGATATAAAGAGTTACATTACAAGTGAGCATTTGTACCATTATTGAATACAATTATTTAATCTTCTTTGAAAATATTCAGCTGTACATTGTTGTATCCATTTCTTCAGAGCCACTTTCATTTTGTGTTATGAAATCAGGCAAAAAGCAGAGGGTACTAGATCTAAGTTGCATGGTGGATGGGTGATCACTGATCAGCCCAATTCACCAACTGCCTTATTTGTTGCCAAAGATATATGTGATCATGTATCGTCATGGTGAACATAGATCACTTTCAGATTCTTAGTCAGCCTCTTCCTCTTAATGGATAGTGTTAATATGCAGTTTGGTGTTTACAGTACAGCCAAGTTTCAGAAAATCAAGGAGAATAATGTCTTTGTCATTCCAGAAAAACAGTCAGCATGACTTTCAGTGTCAATCACTGGCTTTTAAACTCCTCGAGCCTTGGAGAATAGGTGAGATGTTTGCCAATACATGGACTGAAAGTTTGTTTCAGGATCATAAAGATACACCCAAGTTTCATCCTCAGATCAGAAGGAAAAAAAAACAAAAGAAAAAAACATTTCTATATAAGCTTCAAATGCTTCCAGCAGATCAGAATAGACTTCTGTCCTTCTCTCCTTCAAACTGAATATCAACTGCCAAGGTACCCACTTTATACACATTGTCAAATACCCAAACTTTTCCACCATCTTCTGTCATGCATTTGTGACCACATTCCAGCTGTGCAGCAAGCTCTAGGATTGTGACTTGTTTGTTCACGCAAATCAATTCATCTACTCACTGAAGATTCATGCCAATGGTGTTTATTGATAGTCTCCCTTCAATGTTGGTTTTTTTTCCTTCTTTAAAATACATCTCCATTCACCTTTGCACATTGCTCTTGTCAATGGTGTTACTTCCATAAAGAACATGTGACTTGGTCAGCCTGCACACATCTTTCAAGTACTCAATAAAGGTATGTTGCTTCAGCTTGGAATTTGATATATGCTTGCAATGAAGAACACAATGAAGAATTACCATAGAGGAAGTGTTACTCTATTAACACATTTAGATTGAATGACCTATATAAGTTATTAAAAACGTTATGCCCACTTCTGTATTACTATAGGTATAACCCATGTGCATGCTTGTATATATGCATGTATGTGTGTGTGCGCTATGCCCACTTTTGCATTACTATAGGTACAACCCATGTGCATGTGTGTGTGCACATGCACATGTATGTGTGTGCATGTATGTATGTAAATATATGCACAAGTGTATGTGCGTGCATGTAAGGTAGGAAGAAATGAGGAGAGTTTTCCAAAAGTTAATAATTTTTTCATAATTAGATTTGTAAATATTATAAAACAGTTTGACTTAAAACTAAATCTAACTTACAGTTGTGTCCTGATACTCCGAGTTTCCACCATCTATAATGATATCACCTTTCTCAAGCAGAGGCACCTATGATAACATTAAAAAAAAAAAAACATTTGTCATATATTCTTCTTGCAATGTTTCCAGACACACATTGAATACAACAATATTTTAGAAACTGGGAGTCAATGTAGATCTACTGGTTAAAACATATTTTCTCTTGTATTTAAATTTAAAATATATTTCAGACAATGAAAATTGTAATACTAACTGATCTAACATTAATATTCTTGGTGCAGGCATGACTATGTCATTAAGAAGTTCCACTTCCCAACCAAATGGTTTCAGTCCAACTGCATGGCACCTTGGAAGTATACTATAATAGCTGTGGGTCAATCAAACTTTTGTGTGAGGATTTGGTAGATGGAAACTGGAAAAAGCACATTATATATATATATATATATATATATATATATATATATATATATATATACACACACACACACACACACACACACACGTGTGTATAAGAGCAAATGAGTTTGTGTGTTTCTTCTTGTTTTGACATTGTATGTTAATTGTAAGCAAATGTCACTGTCATAGAAGTGGTGTTGTTTGTTTATGATCTGAGAAAACATGTCCAGCTGCAATGAGTATCGATCCTTTTTAGAAGTCCAGGAGAAATATTTACTTGATTTGGAAACAGGTGAGAGTTGGTGACAGGAAGAGAATCAGGCTGTAGAAAATTTGCTTCAACAAACTGAATCTGATCCATGTAAACATAAAAAAAAAAAATCATCATTTAATATTCACTTTTCCGTGGATGGAATTTATTGAGGCGGATTTTCTATGGCTGGATGCCCTTCCTTTCACCATCCCTCATTTGTTTCCAAGCAAAGTAACATTCCCCCAAGATCAGACATGTTTTTGATGGAAGACTAGAAACAAACAGTATTGCTTAAATGACAACGACACTCATTTACACTTCTCATGTGATGTCAAGACAAGAGTACACACACAAACACAAGACAGGCTTCTTCCAGTTTTCATCTACCAAATTCACTCACATGGCTTTGGTGAGCCCAGGGCTATTATAGAAGACTCTTGCCTGAGGTGCCATTCAGTGGAACTAAACCCAAGACCATAGGGTTGGAAAGCAAACTTCTTATTTACACAGCCATACCTGCACCTGTGGATATGAAAATGATGATGATGAAGGTTCTAGCAATTTTGATATATTAGTGCAGCCATCTGGCTCGCCAGTCCTCAGTCAAACTGTCCAACCTATGCCAGCATGGAAAGTGGACATTAAACGATAATGATGATGATGATATATTCTTTCATAACAACCATAAAGATCCTATCATGAAAATTCTTCTTAAACTGATATTTCTATTTTTATTCTGCAGTAATAGTTTCTTTGAATATATATTCATCTACTACAAGTAATTAAGAAATTTCATCAAGAGGGTACGTGTTTGTATGAAACATCTTCTCCCTATTATACAATATCTGATTGCATTTAACACACAATCAAAACTGAATTTAATAATTTGCTAAATAAAGACATTTTTAAAGCAATTTTCAAATTCTTAATTATTCGTTACATTATTTAAAATGAACTTAAAGATTGCAGTTAATATACAATGAAAAAACATTATGAACCAATAAAGGAACAAAATTACTGAATCAGTAGAGCAAAGATTAGCTCTATGATAACAGGACCTTGTAGTAAGAACTTTTTTCTAACAAATTGTCAACACACAATTATTATAAATGTTTAACCAGTAAAGATAAAATTTAATTGAAATTAATAAAAATTTAATTAAGAGTAACAAAGTTATGATACACTGATTGAAAACTTACTAATTTATCAATAAAATCATCAACAGCTTGGCCTGCTTTCACCAACATCATAACTCGGCGAGGTTTCTTTAATTTGGACACCATATCTTCAAGTGAAGTTGCACCAATGACTTTAGTACCTTTTGCTTCATTTTCCAAAAAATTAGTAACCTTTGATACAGTTCTGTTAAAAGCACACACCTAGTATAATAAAAGAAAAGCATAAAATATTTGGTTAATAAAAAAACTCAAATCTATAGCTATATTTCCCTTACTGAGGCGCTTCCATACCAGCATGGACAATAGACATTAAGTGATGACAATTAATATCAACTATTCTTCTCATTACTTCCAAGAATTTCAATAAACATTTACAAACAGTTTCTAGTTCATTGTTGGAAATATAAGAATTTTTACTATCATGATTTTAGCCCTTTCCCATCTGCTATACTTGCAAAGACTATACAGTTCTATATTTAAGAGATGAGGAATTATGTACATTATTTACATTTGATGGATATTTGTCCTCATCTTGTTTGTTGTTAACACAACGTTTCGGCTGATATACTCTCCAGCCTTCATCAGGTGTCTTGGGGAAATTTCGATCCCGGGTTCTTATTCCTAAGGTATTTTTCGATATCATTATTATTATTATTATTATTATTATTATTATTATTCAGGTCACTGCCCAGAATGGAACTCGGAATCTTAACCACTATGCCATATAATATAATATAATACAATATAAATTATAATAATAATAACATTGAAAAATACCCTAGAAATGAGAACCCAGGTTCAAAATTTTCCCAAGATACCTGATGAAGGCTGGAGGGTATATCAGCCGAAACGTGTTAACAACAAACAAGATGAGGACAAATATCCATCAAATGTAAATAATGTAGCAAAGACTATTTTCATTTTATTTATTTTTTAGATTTGATACTCTTATTGCTAAATGATTCTACTTAGGCCTGTAAGAACCACTCCTCAGAACATCCATTAGAGAATTCATTCCTGAAAATCAAAGTAATTCCAATTGAGTTCCTTTTCCTTTATATATGATGTTGTATTAAATTTCTGCTACTCATAGGCTATCTCAATGAAAAAGCCAGCTACCTGATTATCTTCAATTAATAAACTCTAGTTTTTAAACTGGCCATATCCAATCCAAATATTCTACTTGTTTTATCTTCAAACTGATCATATCTGGCCTCTCACACCTAACCTACAATGTACTTCACTTACCACTGCATACTGTTTTATTCACTAGTGTCTTGTAAAAAATAGCCAGAAGGAAGGCAATATGAAACCATCTTTATAGCTTCCAGGAAAATCCATAAGTAGAGTACTTGGAATGGAAGTCACAAGGTTGTCATTTGTTGATCCAATGGCACAAGGAAGGTTGTGTGCATGTGTGTGTACAAGTGCACGATTCACGCACACATGCATTGTTGACATTGCAAGAATTTAGAAACATCAAGAACACAAAATAATTTCTTTTTTTGAAATGGTAAATCTTGAAGCAGAGAAAGCTATAAACAAGAGCATGCTAATACTGGATTAAAAAACTCTTTTGATAAAAAGAGTCAAAGGCTGCCAGTGAGATGCAAACCCATGTCTCCTGTAAACGTGTCAGGTATTTTTATTCCCATCAAAAAACCCTTAGCCCTTCAGCATTCACATTACTGTGTCAAATGTAATGCTTATTTATTCTCATTGTTTTCAACTAATCATTTATCATCCTGTAATGTTGAGATTTCAATGATGTGATTGCATATTTTCAAAATGACTTTGTAGGGTAAGTGTGAGAGGTGGGATCTGGTTAGTTTGAACATAAACCAGGTAGAATATTTGGGCTAGATATGACCAAATTAAAACATCTCTGTTCTTGACACTACTCCTACTGCTCTCATCCCTCATCATTGTTTAACATCCATCTTCTATGTATGCATGGGTAAGATAGTTGACAGGAGACAGCCCAATAGAAAACTACCCTAGGCTATTGTGTCTGCTTTGGCAGGGTTTTTACAGCTGGATGCCCTTCCTAACACCAACCACCCTGCAGATGCTTTATTAAACTATTGCCAGTACCGCTGGACTGGCTCCTGTGCAGGTGGCACGTAAAATACACCATTTCGAGCATGGCCGTTGCCAGTACCTCCTGACTGGCCTTCATGCCGGTGGCACGTAAAAGCACCCACTACACTCTCAGAGTGGTTGGCGTTAGGAAAGGCATCCAGCTGTAGAAACTCTGCCAAATCAGATTGGAGCCTGGTGTAGCCATCCTCAGTCAAATCGTCCAACCCATGCTAGCATGGAAAGCGGACGTTAAACGATGATGATGACTTCTTCAACAGAACAGAAATCCTGAAACCAACTCCCTACCTACCAACATGCAAACTTAAGACGTCTTAACACCACCCACTTACATAAACACCAACCCATCCTCAGCTAAAAAAGAAAAAAAAAATTGTATAAGTGTTTTTAAACAATTGTCTTAAGATTTTCAGGGTAATGAAACATTCTTTGATAAAATTCATGCAATTTATTCAAAAAACTGGATATTCAGTAGATCTAGTGAAAATATACTCACCACATATCCATTATCATTCATGTTAAGAATAAGGTTTTGACCCATCACGGCTAGGCCAATCAAAGCAATGTCTGCTCTGTAAAATGAATTAAATATATATTAAAATTATAAGATTAAAATCATATTTCAGATTTCTTTTTTTTTTTTTCATTTGACTAGCTAGGCTTATGAAAAAAAAAATATTTATATTTGACATAATCATTTATTATATACAAATCATTGAAAGAATAAAACCCGGTTATTCCACCTGATAAAAAGGAAAACAGTAGCCAAATCTCTCTCACATCATGCCTGCCATCTTAAAAGGAAAGGGCACATTGACCAATCATCATCATTTAACATCCATTTTCTATGCAGGAGTTAGATGGCTTGACAGGAACTGGCAAGGCTGGAGAGCTGCTTCAGGTTCCAGTTGTCTGTTTGGACTTGGCTTCTATGGCTGGATGCCCTTCCTAATGCCAACCACTTTATAGAGTGTACTGGGTGCCTTCTACGTGTCACCGGCACTGGTGCCTTCCATATGTCACTGGCACAAGTGCCTTCCACGTGTCACTGGCACAAGTGCATTCCACGTGTCGCCAGCACCTGCCATGTGTTACCGGCACGGGTTTCCATTTACCTGTCACCGGCACGGGTGCCATTTACCTGTCACCAGCACGGGTGCCATTTACCTGTCACCAGCACGGGTGCCATTTACCTGTCACCAGCATGAGTACCTTTCACATGTCAACAGCACGAGTTCCTTTCACATGTCAACAGCACGAGTTCCTTTATTATTAAATTGACTAAAGTAATACTAGATACAATTTGTTTGAAAAATATAAAAAATTATCATCATGGTTGAATTGCCTTTGAGCCATAGGTCTGCTTACCAAGAAATAATTCTTTTTTGGAATGGTGAATATTGAAGCAAATAAAGCTATAAACAATAGCATGTCGATATTGGGTTAAAAAAAATCTTTTGATAAAAGGCTGCCCCTGGGATGCAAACCTACATCTCCTGTAAACACGAGAAGTGTTCTTATTTTTACCCAGAATTGACAGAACTAAACAAATGCAATATAATGTAGAGAAAATCCATTTCTTGTTAATTCATTCAATAATTGTTACAACAAACCACTTTTTTATAGCACAAAATAAGGAATGCATAGAATTTTTCTGTTACAAATTAAATGATTTTTTTTAAAAATTGCAACCTGGCTACAAATTGATTGGGCAACATCGTCGACAGCCAACACAAAAAGGAGTGGAGTAAGAGGGTCACTTTGCTGGACGCCTGTAAGATAAGCAATCCTGTTGTCAGCAGCCATGAAAAAGGGCTACACCACCACCTCGCTGATACATTACAACTGAATAGAGTGGTTGGTATGTGAGAGGAACATGAACATGAGATGAAGTATTTTCTCCTAAAATACAATGAACCACCCAGTCCAGGAATTGAAACCACAATCTTGCAATCATGAGTGCAACTAGGCCATGTGCCCACTAATATTACAGTGGACACTAACATACTTAACCCTTTGGCATTCAGAATATTTGATCAAATTTAGTGCTTATTTATTTACATTGTTTTGAATTGATCATGCATTATCTCATAGCTTTGAGATTTTGAGGATGTGATTATTTTTAAGAATGACATTGTTGGGTATGTGTGAGAGGCCAGATCTGGCTGGTTTGAACATAGAACAAGTAGAATATTTGAGCCAGATTTGGCTGGTTTAAATGCTGAAGGATTAAAGAAGTAAGCCAAGATATTTAATTAATTAAAATTACACCGGTAATGAGGAGAAAAAAATCTTTTTTCTTAATTATTAGTTCTAATCAAGAGGCAAGGAGAAACAACCTTGGAATGAAACTAATAATAGAACATAATATGGAGTGAGTTTGATCTTTGTTAACACAATGACAACTAGTGGACAGGTTTCAATCGTTAATGAATCACAGTCTAATCATTACTACCAGGTTTAAGAGTGACCAAAGAGAGATATAGGGTTTTAGTAAATGGACATTGAGTGGGGTATTGACTTAAAAGAATGACCAAGGGAAAAATATTCACAGGATCAACTGCTGCATGAAAAAATAATTGGCAGAGTGGATGCTAAGATATTTAATGGAGTGAGAAAAGAAATTACACTTGTAGTGAAAACAAAAAAAATGTTGATTATTAATTCTAATAAAAAAAAGCAGGGGAGACAATTATGGAATTTTAAATCAAGACTCCAAGCATGTTTTAGTTGTATCAGACCTCATAAGTGATGCATGGCCTAAACACTGCTGTCTAACCTTAGAACGACTAGAGAGAAAAGTAAAATAAATGGAATTCATTAAAAGATATATCAACAAAAAGTTATTTGTACATGTTATTTTCTACTGGTTTCAATCATAGCCTTGCTTTTCTTTCCTTGTTTTCAAAAGATACATAAAATTGTCAATTTCAGATTAATAAATAATGTGACTCAGTAGAATGTTAAAATACAGTGAACTGTAAAATGCTAAATGTATTTAAAAACTCCTTTATCATACAACTTCTACCACCACCACCACCACCACTACTATTCTTGTGACCTACTAGATATATACTATATGTGTGTAAATATCTACGTGTGTGTGTTTGTCCCCTGCCACTGGTGTTGGTGTGTTTACGTCAATATAACTTAGTGGTTCAGCAAAAGAAGCCAATAGAATAAGTACAAGGCTTTAAAAAAAACAAGCCCTGGGATTGATTTATTCAATTAGAACCCTTCAAGGTGGTGCCCTAGCATGGCCACAGTCAAGTGATTGAAACAAGTAAAAGATACTATTTT